>NC_068429.1:16501612-16791612 GCF_023373465.1 Oncorhynchus keta
GTCAGTGTGCTTGTTTCACACCCTCTGTCCCTGTTTCAGAGGACTTACAGTTCGACATTGCTGTTGTGGAGGGAGACATTATGATTTCGGTGAGTCTATGATCCCTATTGCCTAAGTCCTGTTACTGTGTTTTAGGATGATGAATCAATCAAACTGTGATACCAACTTCTGAGATACACAGCCTGAGGCTAATGACTGGACAATCATTCAAGACAGAATGTTGACTAAAATGACATTTGAATTTAATCTACGGGTATGTTTATAATTCACTACTCGACTGAGGGACTAAGGTAATAATGGTATGCGTGGGGTACAGTTATGAGGTAGTCATTCAAAAATCATGCTGAAAACTATTGCACAGTAAGTCAATGTAAATAATTGACTTGTGAAGCACATTTTCCCTCCTGAACTTATTTAGGCTTGCCATAACGAAGGGGTTGAAATATTTATTGACTCAAGATGTTTTAGCTTTAAATGTATAATTAGTGTAAAAATGGAACAATAATTCCACTTTGACATTAAGGGTGACTGTGGGCCAGTGATAACACATTTTCCCGTGGCATATTGCTTGTTATGCTCTGAGTGACTCAATCATTATAAAATCAATGGGGCCCCCATTCATGCCATTTTAGATTCTCCCAGAATGTTTAAAAAAAATGTATTGAGGTGATTATTAGTTATCAAATTTTATACAAAATCTCTCGTGTACAAAACACTAGGAACACCTTCCTAATATTGAGATGCACCTCCTTTTGCCCTTAGAACAGCCTCAATTTGTTGGGGCATGGACTCTACAAGGTGTCAAGTGTTCCACAGGAATGCTGTTCCCATGATTTCGCCAATGCTTCCCACCGTTCTACCAAGTTGGCTGGTAGTGGATCTCTACTCTGAAATAACTTGTTCCATCTCGTCCCACAGAAGCTTAATTGGATTGAGATCTGGTGACTGGTCAGGCCACTGCAGTAAGCTTAATGCACTGTCATGTTCGTGGAACCGTTCCTAGACAATCCTAGCTTTCGGAGATTGTGCATTATCATGCTGAAAAAAAGTATTTGTAGATGGATACTGCTGCTATGAAGGGATGCACCTGCTTTTCAACGCTGATCAGATATCCTGTGGCATTCAAACGTTGCGCCACTTATATCATGGGGCCCAATTTGTGCCATGAAAATGCACCCCACAGCATGGCACCACCAGCCTGCAATGTTGAAAAGTGGCCTGAGTTGAAAATCGACCAACCTCAGATCTCACTTCCTATTTGGATTTCTTCTCAGGTTTTTGCCTGCTTTATGAGTTATGTTATACTCAGACATCATTCAAACAGTTTTAGAAACTTCAGTGTTTTCTATCCAATGATAATAATAATATGCATATATTAGCGACTGAGGAGCAGACAGTTTACTCTGGGCACCTTCCATCCAAGCTACTCAATACTGCCCCTGCAGCCATAAGTTAAAATATTGACTGAGTATAACAGAACTGATTTGGCCGGCAAAAACCTGAGGAAAAATCCATTCAGGAAGTAGGATTTTTTTTGTAGTTTTCTATTCAATGCCATTACAGTATCCATTGACTTAGGACTCAAATTGCAGTTCCTCTGCCTTACATGAGATGTCAAGTGTTTAGAAATTGTTTCAGGCTTGTAATTCTGAAAAATGAGGGAGTAAGAGCAGTCTGAATGAGTGGACCCTGCCGTGTCAGAGCTTTTTCATGAGCACGACCGAGAGTGCCTTTCTTGTTTACCTTTTTATATTGACAATGTTATTGTCCGGTTGAAATATTGATTGTTTAGGCTAAAAACAACCTGAAGATTGAATATAAACATTGTTTGACAAGTTTCTATGAACTTTACGGATACAATTTGGATTTGTCTGCCTGTTGTGACTGCGTTTGAGCCTGTGGATTACTGAAGAAAACGTGAACAAAACGGATGTTTTTGGATATAAAGAGACTATCAAACAAAATAAACATTTATTGAATAAATGAATGTCTTCTGAGGGCAACCATATGAATATCATGAAAGCTAAGTTATTAATTTTATCTCTATTTCTGACTTGTGTAACTCTTCTACTTGGCTGGTTACTGTTTAATGATTTGTCTGCTGGGCTATGATCTCAAATAATTGTAAGGTATGCTTTCGCCGTAAAGCATTTTTGAAATCTGACACCATGGTTGGATTCACAAGAAGTCAATTTTTTTAAACCTATGTAAAATAGTTGTATCTTTTCTGAATTTTTCTGAGTATTTCTGTATTTGAATACACTGGATGTTGGCCAGGTGGTAGCGTCCCACATACCCTAGAGAGGTCAACCTGGTCCTACCCTTCATATACACTGATTTGAAGTGGATTTAACAGGTGGCCTCAATAAGGGTCAAAACCTTCACTTGGTCAGTCTGTCATGGAAAGATCAGGTGTTCCTAATGTTTTGTACACTGTATATTGCTGTTACCTTTTTCTATATACTTAATCTGGTTTTAGTCATTTAAGTTGACAATGAAAAGGTTTTTTTCATTCAGAATGTTAAGAAATAATTTCTGGAAACGCAGAAATAATTTAATAAGTTAATATCCGAGGCCAATACTCTAGTGACAGCTGGATTTAAGACTAGGTGTTTTGTCCTACAGGAAGACCGATTAGCTGTGAAGTCACTTTGGCCGGAGAAAGATGGCGTCACTTCTATCCCCTACAAGATCAACGATGATCTGGGTGAGTGTCGAATACAGTTGGAGAGATGAACACTAACACTAATGTTTTTTTTAATACAGTGGGAATCAGTGGTGGAAAAAGTACCCAATTGTCGTACTTGAGTAAAAGTAAAGATGCCTTAAAAGAACGTTACTCAAGTCACCCAGTAAAATACTACTTGAGTCAAAGTATTTGGTTCTAAATATACGGAGGTATCAAAGGAATAAATAATTTCCTTCTATTAAGCAAAGCAGGCGGCATCATTTTCTTGTTTTAAAAATGAGTGTATAGCCGGGGGCATACTCAACACTCAGACATAACTTACAGAAGATGCACTTGTGTTTTGTGAGTCTGCCAGATCAGAGAGACGAGGGATGACCGTGTGTGTTAATTGGACCATTTTCCTGTCCTGCTAAGCATTCAAAATGTAATGAGTACTTTAGGGTGTCAGGTGAAAGGTATCGAGTAAAAAGTACATTATTTTCTTTAAGAATGTAGTGAAATAAAAGCAGATACCCGAAACGACTTAAGTACTTTACACCACTGGTGGGAATGATATGCACCGTCTAATGGTAGATTCTCTGATCCACACAGTGGACAGAAAGGTAACTAATACTAGCAGCGTTCAAGATGATTTCAGACCAGACGTGTATCCTCTTCCACGAATACACCAATGAGATTAACTACATAGACATCATCTCTGGGACAGGGTGAGTCCAAAGTGGACACATTAACACTCTCTCCTTCCCAGCAGTTTACAGTTAACTCACAACCTCTCCTTCCTTTTCCTGTGTTCATGCAGAATGTTTGGAACTATATCAAAAAGACTAATGAAACAATAGTGAGTAAAATGCCCCTTTAAACAAGTGTTTCAAAGAGGGTGGGTGACATGCATACAAACTGTTCATAAATTGCAGTGAAATCATACAGCTAACACCACCAGCCCCAATGGCCTTATCTCAGAAGACAATCCAAATTTCTGATGAATAGGTGGGAATGATAGTGCAGCACAGCCTTCTCACCAGCAGGTTGACCAGGTCTATTTTACTGTAGTGTTCTTCCGCGATGACCTGAGCCATGACGGCATGGATGGTTTTCTCTGTGGGGAAGAAGCGCCTCAGCGGCGGCGGGGTCGTGTCTTGGAACAGCTCCGTCCGCACGTACTGGACCATCTGGTTCTTTACCTCCTTCACCTTCCTCACCCCCTGCTGCACCAATGCTCGGATGTAACCTTTGACCCTGTCGTCCATCTGATCTGCACCCGAGGGAACGAGGAGAGAGTGGCTTTTGTTAAGTAGGGAGAAAATACCTCTAACCACTGTTACAGGGTCAGACACTTGTATTCCACAGGGAATTTCAAGAGCTCAAGGATTTATTACATCTGTGTACCGAACAGACATACAGATACTAATTATGTAGCCTAAAGAGAGTCCAATGCAATAGATCCCATGGTCATAGTATAGTAATAACATAGTAATACCTTTCCAATAGGATGGCCCTTGTGGTCAGTGACACTGGGTATTTTGAGGAAATACTGTATCTTCCACTGCACTGAGGCTGGGTCTGTCTGGAGAGCTTGTTTGATGGAAATAGACATGACCCTCCTCAACCGTGATGTGTCCTTCTCCAACTGATGCAGTATGGAGCGAGCGCACACACACACACACAGATATAATTATGTATATTAGTCTGATGTGCATTCTAATGTTGACTGTGGTGCACGGTCACTGGAGTTACATAATAAACATAAACACAGTTTCACCCGTACCTTGAATCCAGGGAACTTCACAATGCGGCTGATTGTGAACACAGCAGGGCATGCTACTTTCTTGGTTTTCAGCAACAGGTTTCTTTTTTCCTTGCCATCTGTTTCCTGAAATATCTAAATAAAATGTTAATTGTCACATGTAAACAACTGGTGTAAACCAACAGCGACATGCTTACAGGTCCTTCCCAACAAAGTAAAATAACAGAAACAATAAGGAATGAATTCACAATGAGTAACAATAACTTTGCTATATACACGGTGTACCTGTGTCGATGTGCAAGGTTGAGGTAGATATGTACATATAGGTAGAGGTAAAGTGACTACCCAACAGGATAGATAAACAGTAGCATCAGCGTATGTGATGAGTCAAAGGGTCAATGCAGATAGTCCGGGTAGCTATTTGATTAACTATTTAGCAGTCTTAAGGCTTGGGGGTAGATGCGGTTCAGGGTCCTGTTGGTTCAAGACTTGTTGCATCGGTAACCGCTTGCCGTGCTGTAGCAGAGAGAACAGTCTATGGCTGGAGTCTGATCATTTTTAGGGGCTTCTTCTGACACTGCCTGGTAGAGGTCCTGGATGGCAGGTAGCACTGCTCCAGTGATGTACTGGGCCGTACGCACTACCCTCTGTAGCACCTTGCGGTCAGATACAAAGCTGATGCCATACCAAGCTGTGATGCACCCAGTCAGGATGCTCTCAATGGTGCAGCTGTAGAACTTTTGAGAAAATGAGTGGTAGGTAAGAATGGAATTGTTGAGATTGGTTGTGAACCTCAACTACCTAGAAGCATTGATGGAACCAGGGTCGTATTCATCAGGCTCCATATGGAAGAAAATGTAATTAAATAGGGAGAGACAACCTTTACTCAAATAAGAAAAGCTCCTTTACATTTTCAGTTGGACAATGCTTTTTAATGCTTTTCCATAGTGCCCTAATGAATTTGTTTCAGGTCTAGATGCAAAATACATCCTAGCTACAGCTTGTCACACCTGAAATTGTGATCTAACAAAATTATTTAAGGACCTAGACAGCATTGCCAATAAGGTTGGTGGAAAATTCTCTGTGCTACACCAAACGGTATCTAACCTGTAACTCCCAGTAATGGATACCAAAATATTGTTCATCACATTAACTGGTGTAACAATCTGTAGCTTACATGGAACACTTGAACCATTTCAGAATAGCATAGATAGTAGCACCCTTTGATCCTCAAGTTCCTGCCTCTTCTTGAATCCACACTTTGCCCGGCCCCTGTGGCATAGGGAGTACCCTTGCCGTACTTCCATTCCGAGTATAACCGGTCCTGTGGTTTCCACGCTGTTTAGCAGAACACATTGAAAGAGCCATGAGTCCAGAGGTGTATTCCTTAGTCTGATTTGCAGCAAAACATTTTCTGTTGAAAAACGTTGTCAACGGAAGCCGTTTACTTTCTAGGAACCAAACGGAACTAAAACGGGGAGGGACTTTACCTGAATGTGTCCAATAGAAAACTACGTTTTCGTTACAAAATGCAACACAAAAACGTTTGCAATCGAATCCGACTAATGAATACACCAGTAGTTTGTGGAGGTTACATCACTACATAAGATTATTAATCAATCAATGTCGGTAGCTAAATAGTATGGAACTGCTGAAAGATAGCCATGTTACTCTGGTGATTGTTTGCGTATTCTGCAGCTTGATCAATGCACGTTTCCTACAGGCAGCGTCGAGAGCTAGTTTACCTTGGTCATTGAATCGCTTGTCCACACGGTAAGAAATATATTTCACACAGGTTGACTCTTCCACGTGTGAGATATGCTTATTGACCTCTTCAATTGTTTCAAATACAGCTTCGTCGCTCATTTTTATTTATAATCTGTTACCAATACATATAAACATTCAAAAAATGTCGCAAGCTAAACTAAAGCGGTAATGTTTGCAATTATTTAATTGGTTCACGTGCGGATCAATAGACCCGCCTTCTTAAAATGGTGGTTTCTCATTGGTGTAACGCGAGTTCCGTCACTAAAATGGAAAAACGATTGGCTTCTATTCGAAACCAATCAACCATTTTCTTACGCGTCAATCACGTTGAGGACAACACGCTTAACGGTACCGAATTTAAAATATTTTCGTAGCAATTTTCCTCAATGTTTCAACAGAATACAATCCGGGTTACGAATCGTATATTTTGGCATACAAGTTATACTTTGTCGAGATCATGGACTCAGTTATCAAGGACAAGACTACTGCACGTACAACCGCTTGCATCAGGGACCAGTCAATGGTCCTCTTCACAGTCAAGACACAGCAGTGGTCCGACTTTGCCAGTAGCTTTCAGGCAGTATCGAAGAGACGTACCTCGACATAAATTCTCTACCACAACACACGTCTGCAGCGATTCTATTGGGAAGATTCATTCAACTCATTACCACTTGGTTTACACATGCAAGGTAAAGGATGAGATTTTAAATGGAAGTTATTTTTACATCATTTGGCAATCAAGATTTGGTTGACAACTGGTGTAAAAGCGACATGCTTACAGGCCCTTCCCAACAACAAAGTAAAAGGTAGTGATCAAAACACTGGTACTCAGGGCCCGTATCCACAAAACATCTCAGAGTAGGAGTGTGATGGATTTTTATTTTGTATTTATTTTTATTTAACTAGGCAATTCAGTTAAGAACGCATTCTTATTTACAATGACTGCCTACCAAAAGGCAAAATACCTTCTGCTGGGATAAAATATATATATATATATGAAAATGTACATGTACTGTCGTTGTGATGTGGGTTTTGTCCTATATTTATGTATTTATATATATATATTGTAACGACCCTGGGTTTTTAAGCGCGGAAATCGACTCTGCCGCACGAGCGTGCTGGACTTCGGGTTAGAAGGTCAATTGTTCGAGACCTGCTCCCTGCCTGTGTCATTACAATATATATATATATAAATATAGGACAAAACACACATCGCAATAACAATACATCACGCAAAGCAGCCACAACTGTCAGTAAGTGTCCATGATTGAGTCTTTGAATGAAGAGATTGAGATCAAACTGTCCAGGTTGAGTGTTTATTTGCAGCTTGTTTCTGTCTCTTGCTGAAGCAAACTGAAAAGATCAGTTTTGCCTTTTAGATAATAATGAATACGATTATATGGATAGTTTTATAAAGTTCAGATTCACCCAGACTCTTCTAATGAACTGTATCATTATTTGACTGTAACTGATCTGTATGCAGGTGTGCTCAACCAGGTCAACGAAGAGGATATCCAAGGTAGCCTATCATAAAGGTGTTGTCCTAGTGACCTGCCCAGGATGTGAAAAACACCACATTATTGCTGACAACTTGGGTTGGTTCTCTGATCTGAAGGGAAAGAGGTTGTTAGCCAAGTTAATATAGGTCTGAACATTTTACATGCATGCATTCTACAGTTGTGGCCAAAGGTTTTGAGAATGACACATATTATTTTTCACAAAGTCTGCTGCCTCAGTTTGTATGATGGCAATTTGCATATACTCCAGAATGTTATGAAGAGTGATCAGATGAATTGCAATTAATTGCAAAGTCCCTCTTTGCCATGCAAATGAACTGAATCCCACCAAAACATTTCCACTTGCATTTCAGCCCTGCCACAAAAGGACCAGTTGACATGTCAGTGATGTCAACACTCCCACCCGTGTTAACGAGGACAAGGCTGGCGATCACTCTGTCGTGCTGATTGAGTTTGAATAACAGACTGGAAGCTTAGGAACAGTTTGCTGACGACCAATGCCTTTTCCAGCATGATGGAGCACCTTGCCATAAGGCAAAAGTGATAACTAAGTGGCTCAGGGAACAAAACATCAATATTTTGGGTCCATGGCCAGGAAACTCCCCAGACTTTAATCCCATTTAGAACGTGTGGTCAATCCTCAAGAGGCGGGTGGACAAACAAAAAAACACATTCTGACAAACTCTGAGCATTGATTATGCAAGAATGGGCTGCCAACAGTCAGGATGTGGCCCAGAAGTTAATTGACAGTATGCCAGGGTGGATTGCAGAGGTCTTGAAAAAGAAGGGTTAACACTGCAAATATTGACTCATTGCATCGACTTCATGCAATTGTCAATAAAAGTATTTGACACTTATGAAATGCTTGTAATTATACTTCAGTATTCCATAGTAACATCTAACAAAAATATCTAAAGACACTGAAGCAGCAAACTTTGTGGAAATTAATATTTGTGTCATTCTCAAAACCTTTGGCCACGACTGTGTTACAAGGATATGTATTATCCCTATTGATAGTGATATGCACAGAAGAGAAATGGAACTGCAGTCATAGTGAATCATAAGTAAATCCCTTATTAATAGGTTGTAACGTTTGTGTGGACTAAAGGGCACTACACACTTCACGCAAATGCAGCATCATTTTCTCACACAGTTCTAGGTACGATGCTCCTTTGCTCTGTTTGCATGAAGTGTGTAGCCTCCTTCAGATGAGTATTATTCCTGAATCATTCTTTTTTATTATTCATGTTGGTTATTTTTCCGACAGGAACATTGAGGAAATCCTTGCAGCGAAAGGGGAGAAAGTGAAGAGGGGAGAAGAAGAGGCGGCCTTCGAGATTGTTATAGAGGAGTCCGGCAAGGATACAACACAGACTGCTCAAGATGCAAAGAAACCTTCACCAGAGTCTGACTCAGGAAACCATGACTAACTCTCTGTGGGTGTGTGTGCGCACAACAAGGACATCGTTCTCTATGAGGGGAAAAATTGCTATTACTAAGTAAATGTAACACTTCTTTTGATATTTCTTTCTCCATATTGTTTTCATAAGATGTTGATAATTTCTTATCACACTATGTTATACCAACTGAACACTACTGCCAGAATATTCCTTGGGTTTACACCAATCTTACTACTACTGCACTGATCACACTCAAACAGAAAAGGCTGATGCTTGCAATTCATTTTTATTGTAAAGTTGTATGATATGAAGCAGGAAGAATTAACATTCAAAGGCCCATTTAGGGCCATGGCAAACTGCCTATCATAGACCCTCTCCCTCTTCCTCCATGATGTCCTCCAGCAGCACATGAAAGCAATGCTGTCAATCCACATGGAAGCAGAACATAGAGTGCTCCTGTAAAACAATTATTCCGTCAGGAATTAATCAAACAGACATTGAACGAATGGGATTCACAGAAAATACAATTTGTCTGAGAAATTTCAATCATGAGCCCCGGTTGTGGAGCCCCTATCCTCTCATCACAAGCCCAAGCACTTACCTCATCTGCTCTTCTGTGTTTTCCTCTTCCTGCCTCCCTCCCTTTCATCCTTTCCCATTGATGCTTCAACAGACCTCATACCCCACAATCTGTTTCAGGAAAAAAACATCTGAAAGCCCACTCACTTGAGGTGAATAATCACATGAGATCAGGAATTGTAGTGTTGAAGTGTAGTTGAAAGACGTTGCATAAATGCACTTCTATCAACACTAATACAGTTGTCTACAGAGAACAGGCTTTGATAGTAAACACTTACCTGATGTAGTCATCCAGCTGTGCTGCTCCTCCAACCCTCCCATCCTTTCCAATTAATGCTTCAACAGATCTGTTTCTTTGGCTGCTCTTTTCATCTATCTCAGACTTGAACAGGCTTAGAAAGAGGACAAAAGGAAGCCAAAGCAACTTTAACTTGACCTTTTATCCCATGGTCCTTCCTGATTCTGTCCATCAGAACTTGAATTCTATATCTCCTACTTCCCTCCTGATAAACCACTCTGGTCTCTCTTCCTCCTCTCTCATGTTTCCTCCTCTTCACCCTCAGGCCTGGCTTCCTTATAATTTGTTCCTCCTTTTACTTATTTTCTCGTTTTTTTGATTATTTTTACTCTTTAAAACAAACTCATTTGTTGTTTATTTACATCTATCAACATACCTAGGAGCATTGACTTGTACATTTCTTCTTTTGTCTGCTCCCTTTCTTTTGTCATCTACTGAAAAGTTGTCGATGCCTCGTCCGCCGCTTTCTTCTGCTTCTTCCTTGTTCTCCTCTTTGCAGACTGTGCGTGAGCGGTCTCTGGACGTTGCTCCCTCTCTTCCCTCCGCACAGAGGCGTCAGATGTAGATGCCGTGACCTCGTATGCCACCACCTGTTTTGCTCTCTGTGTCTGTCCTTTTTTCTGACACAGCGCACGCCTCTTTTCTCTTTCAATCTGTGCATTCCTCTCTTCTCTCTCATACAGTTTCTCCATCTCCATTTTGAACCTGGCCTCGTGATCTTTTATTCTTTGAAGCTCTGCTCTCTTCTTATCCTCGTCCCGTATCCTTGTCTGCCTTTTCTGTTCCTCCTTCTCTTGTTCCTGCTGTATCTTCAATCTCCTTTTCTGTTCCTCTTTCCTCCTTTTGTCTTCTTTCTCTCGTGCCTTTTGCTGCATCTCCAACACCTTCATTCTCTCCTTTTCCCTGTTCCTCCCTGTTCCTCTCCTCCTCCATCCTCTGTTTCTCCTCTGCCTCTAACTTGTTTTTTTTTCTCCATATTTTCTGTCCTTTTTTCCTCCTCTTTCAATTTCTTCTGCCTCTTTTCCCACTTTTTGAGCTCTTCGTCCCTGGCTTTTTCCTTCCTCCTTTCAATCTTCATAATCTCTTCATTTCTCTTAGCCTCATACTTGAAATATTTGATCCTGTCTGCGTAGCTCATGGCATTAAGTTCTTCTATCCCTCGGCTCGCCATCATAGACATTGCATTGGCGGTTGCAAATCTCCCTTCCATTTTACCACTATCAATCTCCTTCCTGTCCCTCCTTACCATAAGGATCCCTGTGTAGACATCTCTGCTGTTGTCCACTCATGCTCTCCTCACTTTCACTACTCCTCCTGACTTGTGTCCTCACTCACACTCTGAGACACAACATCCTCAGACGAGCACGAGGGAGTCACAGCATTCTCAGTGATGACGCGGAGCGCCTTGATGTAGTCAGCTTCAGTGTTCACTCTGTGAGCGAGCGGGCACAGCTCCTCGTAAATGGATTTCCATGTGAGTGACTCCTCACAAATGTCGTCAGGCAGGTATAGATCAGATGATTGCCTCTTGAGCACATTCGGGGGCTGTGGCAGGGGTATTAGATGGTTTTACTGCAGAGGAGCAGGAGGCCTCAGTGTCATCGTTCTTGTCATCGCTGTTTGCCATTTTCTTCAGAATCTCTTCCTTTCTCTTTTGGGCCATCCTCTCTTTCAGCTGTGCTTTATACATGCTTGCAATTTCTGCTCCTCTCCGTTGAACTTCCTCAGACAATTCCTCAGACGATGCAGTCTCTGGCCTCTTAACCTCATCCTTGACCTTTGCCTGGCCAGTCAATGGGGACCTGCGGTGGACCTGCAGATGGGTCTGTCTCATCCGGGCAGGAGGGCCGGAAGCCAGGAGGTGAGATGGGACAGCAAATCGGTGTGAAGCGTTGTGGGTGTGATGTCTTGGACGGAGAATGAGGCCATTTATCAGGGGAGGTGCAGCTCTGTGTGTCCAGAGGGGGAAAGATTGAGTGTTTCTTAGGTGGGTCCTTCTGGGTGCCGGCAGCATGCTGGTCAGGCTCCGATTGGCTGTTGGCGAGGTACCTGTGGTGGTTGTACCAGGGGAAAGCTGGCAGTGTCGGGAGACGGGACACATAATGGAGGAGGTGGAGCGCTGCTTGATCACCCTTTATCCACCCCAATCTGTATGATGACAGACACACTTTTATTACTTAATAGCTTGATGGTTATTGTTATTACTATCTTAAAACAATTACATGTGGATGGGTAATAAATATCATAGAGAACATGTTTTATTACTGTATATTAGCCTATTAGGAAAATGGGAAGGTCCACACTTGGAATCATTCCAATTCAGAAATTCTTCCATTCCTTTTCAACTTTATTCTAAGAATGCAGACCTTGCTGAGAATACTTCCAGTGTGCAGTTATTTCTTGCCTTCTTATTTCACTATTCTATCTATTCAGATCTTTTTTCTGTGTATCAGGATTGGGAACATCTAAAGCGACTACAGTATATCTACTTATATGAAAGTCTGATTAAAGAAAAGGGCTCTTCTTACCACCTCCAAGAGTTGGTGCAGCCTAAATATTTCTCCATACAGCGCCTTAATCTCCCTCATGTTTCCTCGCTCAGTTCTCCATGTCTCTCTAGCCAATCTCCAATGGGCGAGGTCAAGGTCATGGATATCCTCCCGCATGCCTAGTTCAACCTGGGTTCCCTTCTCATTTAGCCTCTTCTTTTTCCTCTTCTTCTGGATAGAATCAGTGTTCTCCTTGCCCTGCCTACACACCTTTGGGGCAGTAGGGATATTGAGAATAGAATATGGTATATTTTATTTTACTAATTGGATTATTATGTGCCTTCCATTGTATTTCATTGATATAGAATATCAATAAGGTATAATGTTGACACTAGATCAAGCCGTAGTTTGTACAAAGTTTACACTGATTGCCCATACATGATTAGTCTGGAGTTCAGTAGTTCCTGTGCAGAAATCATCCTGTGCAGTCCGATTTGCCCATGGCTAGAAATGAAAATGATGACATACGTGCAGTCAGAAATTAGGTTATCATGATACAAGCTTGTTATTTTCAATCTTAGAAAAGCTCATGGGCCTATATGTCAAAGTGATGATTTTAAATCCCTGGAGTTTTGACTATGGGGGTGGTGAGAGAAGATATTCTAACCATTCTTATGATGAGCCTTGGGAAGGAGAACTTTCCCATAGTTCCTTCAATTACAGTAATCCTGAAAAAGATACAATATGGCTTAAAAACATTATATTATTTAAATCATCTAAATTAAATTGTGTCACAAAGTAGGCCTTTTCACACTAAATCACAAGTGGTCACAACTACTTACCACCAAAATAACCATCCAAAATATAGCAATGATTTTGACCCTGAATTGAACTTGTAAGTGTTGCTTTAATATGACAGTAACGCTATGGCAAACCTTTTAGGCTGTCATCATACCAGAATACAATCATTTATGACATCACAATTGTGACATAATGTGGTGTCATGGGAAGCCACACCCACCATGACAGACAACAAATCACTAGAGCCACATAGGCCTATTAACGAATTATTCCACTTCTATGTTTGAAATACAGTATATTTAGTACTAGTACGCTCATAAACATAGTAAAAACCACACTTTAGCTATGTGTATCACTTCACAGCTACTGTCCATGATGCATCATGAGTGGGTGTCCTCTGATAGCCAGGATGTCTCTAGGGTCTGTGTCCTAAAATGCCATCCTATTATCTACGTAGTGTACTACAATATGATCCGTTTTGTGTTGATATTACATATTTTTTGCTAAGTGAAAATCCTGGGACAACAAGAAAGAAATGCATTCATAAGTTTAAGAAATGTATACATTGTAATTTCAATGTAGATTCCAAGGTAACTCTTGTTGTACCCTCCCTGAAAACAAGGGTTCTTTAGAAACTGTACTACAATACATGTAGAAAATGAACACTTGAACAACTGTTGAGTGGTTGATAATCATCATTGTACATCCCTTTACAAGCATGGACTTTGATGCATATTATGATTGTTTTTATTTCATATATATATATATATATATATATATATAAATAAATAATTGTTTGTATTTCCTGAGGGGTCTCCTGTGTGTATTTGGGCCCGAAAAGACCACTTTCTTTTATATGCACTCGTGCAATCATTGTAGTCCTCTCCTGCATGCTTCAGAGAACCAGTAGGCCTATGCAATAGAGCATTATTTAAAAAACGACATGGTGGCCAATTCAATGTATAATTGCAACATTACAGATTTTTTACACACTTATTTAATGAGTTTCAAAATAAAGTATCCTTATTTTGATGTTTTTACAAACATTATTTTTCTGAAGGAAGTGATGCCCATGTTCCCACACATTTGAACTGTGAACAGATGATTGTTTTGTAAAGCAGGTGGACTGGGGAGTTTCAGGATTGTTCAACAGTCGAGGGAAACTGATAGGCTGATTGTGAAGAAGGTGGATTATATGGTGTTTATCGGGCATGTGATTCATTGTAATGCACAAACGAACTAAGAAACTGGACATAATAGTATCTGCGGATGAAAGGTTTTTGGGTTTCAAGGTCCACACTGCTCAGTGCAAAGAATACTGTCCGAAGATGCTCTTTTTCTCTGGCCCCAGTGCCTGTAGGGATGGGCGTTGGCAGTTGAATCGGAATAAAGGAGTACATCGAGTTTTGTTTTTGTTCAGTTTTATTTTGTTCATTGTTTGGCCAGATATACAGCCAAACCAGTAGGTGGCGGCATGCACCAATATAATTTGTTTGGAGACCGCCATAATATCAAAGAAGAAGTCCCCGTACAGCAATACACCAATTGGTGGTCTGCCATATAACTTTCAAGAACAAGGAAGCTTTCTAAACAAGCGACGATAAGCCTGCTGTTAATCGACAAATTGGCCCGATATGACTGCTATCAGACCATTCGAGATGGAGCGTCCAAGACACCGTCCGTTTCTGATTGGTGTTAGCGGAGGAACTGCCAGTGGCAAGGTAGTTAACTAATAATAACTAGTGTACCGTATCTAGCTGTATGGGTTAGTAAGAGCCAGTCTATGCTTGATCCAAAAATGTGTTGGTGTGACGCCATCGCGGAGCCTCTGGAGGCATGTAGAGGCCAAATTGAGCTCTGTACCGCATCTTTGCGTCTCAAATGTTGTAATAATGCTGAGGGAGTAGTATTGCTCCGCGTTGACATTATTGAGGGCGGAAGGTCCTGTGTAAACACAAACTCACTTTAACATCTTCACATCAGCTCTGCTCCGCGAAGCGCAAGAATAATGAATGCCGTGACTTCTGTAGAGGCCATATCACCGTAAATGCTGCACGACCATTGCAGATAACAAATTTACCATCAAACGCCTTTAACGTTAGGTCGTGTCAACATTCAGTAACATTATAGTCGCAAACGTTCGCTTTCGTTTCTCCGCGAACTGAGAGCAGACACGCCCCTTTACCAAAACGTGATAACAATTTGTATATATTTTTTCTTTGGCCTAATAATTCACAAACGTCTTTTCATTAATTTAAGGCACTTAAGAGTTAGCTAGCTAATGGTATGCAGCTAACTAGTTAGAATTATTGTGCCCTCTTAGCTTGGTTGTCATGCAGGAATAGGATAACTCTTGATGTGATGTGAGATGGGGTGTCAGGATGTCTCTTGCCACCAATTCAACTAGTGTCTTGTTTTCTGTCTGAGATTATTTTGAAATGTGCCAACTAAATATGCCAAATGTCAATACATTTTCTGCATGTAACAGGTCTTTCACATGGCATATTACACACAATTCATGGAAACTTTACTCAACTCACAACACACAACCCCTTTCTATGTGATAGATTTAGGTAAATTGTGCTAATCTAGGAAATAATAAACCTGTCTGTTTTTTAGTCTACCGTATGTGCCAAAATCATGGAGTTACTGGGCCAGAACAAGGTGGACCATCATCAGAGGAAAGTTGCTATCGTCAGCCAAGACAGTTTCTACAGAGTCTTGACACTTGACCAGAAGGCCAAGGCACTCAAGGGCCAGTACAACTTTGACCACCCAGGTAGGGGTGGCAGGTAGCTTAGCTGTTAAGGTCGCTGGTTCGAATCCCTGAATTGCTCCTGTAAGTCGTTCTTGATAAGAGCGTCTGCTAAATGACTAAAACTTAAATGTAAAATGTACTACAGGCCTGTATGAATATTGTAATAATATAAGTATGATCGTTGTAATAACATAAGATCTCCATCAGTCACTAGATAACGTGGATTTAGTTCATCATGGTGTTTAATTAATCTTAGCTAGAATTATAAATGGCTAATGTTCTGGCTGAACAGTGTAATTGAGTTAATAACCTTGAAATGTTTATTACAGACGCTTTTGACAACGAGTTGATGTACCAAACCCTGAAGGATATTGTGGAGGGGAGTGTGGTGGAGGTGCCGACATATGACTTTGTCACGCATTCCAGGTGAGAAGGAAACATTCCATCCAGACCCAGTGTAACAGAGTTAGAAATCCCATTCTTGAATTCAGACAGACTGGACAAAAAAATGCCCACATTCTACAGAGCCCAGATAGATAATAATAATAATATAATATATGCCATTTAGCTGACGCTTTTATCCAAAGCGACTTACAGTCATGTGTGCATACATTCTACGTATGATGACCCTTGACTGAAAAAAACCCTCAAATAACTAGGTGTATTTATTAGTCTGATTTCATTGGATTAAAATCAGACTAATGAATAGCGTTTACTCCAAATGGAAAACTTTGTGCAGTGAAAACAATTGAATTCATATAGGTCTTTCCCCTTTTTGTTTAGTGTGTGTACTTCCGTTTGGTCCCTAAAGTAAACGGTTACCGTTGCAAAAGGTTTGGCAAAAGACCAAATGTTTTGCGATGGAATCAGACTAATGAATACACTCCTGCTACAGAGTACCTCTGAGTTGTCTGCTGCAATCTCTTACATGTTTTCTGACACGCTGCACACTAGGTGCAGTTCCCGAGTAAAACAAATCTTGGTCGACCGAGAGTCTGTTCTTTCGACCAATCAATTGGTCGATATTTTGAAATGTGTATTTAGATAGGGTGTGTCTATGTTTGAATAAAGTAAACTATATGTAGTCTGTAGGATATTTTGCGCAGGGGATAAGAAATAATCAGGCAGGCCTATATTGTGACGTTTCCACCGATCAGAGGATTACATTTTCTTTTGCCTTTCATGCTGAGTGGTTCTCAATGGATGTAAAAACAGAATTAATTTACTTTCTGTTTGAGGCGAAGAAAACATTACTTTGAGAAGCTCAATAGTGATGGTGAGTTAAGACAATCAGAAATAGTATCAGATCCCCAAATAGGCAGATTTATAGGTCTACATTTGCGTGCAGGCCAGGTAGCCTAGGCCTACTTCTATGAGTTACCAGGCGCACTCAAGATTGACAGGAGCACTCCAAACAAAAGACAATACATTTATTGACAACTCAGAAATAAACCTAGGTTGTGCACTCTGCAAACAACGTGTCCACTCCTACAATGACAAAGCTAACACTGTAATAAACATAAAAACAGCTTTCACAGAAACTACCGAAAACAAACATTTATAATTCAAAATTATGGGATTTAACAGTAAATGTACTACTGGTGATACTGGTGTGCCATCCCTGTGGTCTCCAACGGATTAGTCCACTGAGACAGGCGTGTATCAGACAGGTGTCGTGTGCCATCCCTGTGGTCTCCAATGGATGAGTCCACTGAGACAGGCGTGTATCAGACAGGTGTCAACCGTGATGTGTCCTTCTCCAACTGATGCAGTATGGAGCGAGCGCAAACACACACACAGATATAATTATGTATATTAGTCTGATGTGCATTCTAATGTTGACTGTGGTGCACGGTCACTGGAGTTACATAATAAACATAAACACAGTTTCACCCGTACCTTGAATCCAGGGAACTTCACAATGCGGCTGATTGTGAACACAGCAGGGCATGCTACTTTCTTGGTTTTCAGCAACAGGTTTCTTTTTTCCTTGCCATCTGTTTCCTGAAATATCTAAATAAAATGTTAATTGTCACATGTAAACAACTGGTGTAAACCAACAGCGACATGCTTACAGGTCCTTCCCAACAAAGTAAAATAACAGAAACAATAAGGAATGAATTCACAATGAGTAACAATAACTTTGCTATATACACGGTGTACCTGTGTCGATGTGCAAGGTTGAGGTAGATATGTACATATAGGTAGAGGTAAAGTGACTACCCAACAGGATAGATAAACAGTAGCATCAGCGTATGTGATGAGTCAAAGGGTCAATGCAGATAGTCCGGGTAGCTATTTGATTAACTATTTAGCAGTCTTAAGGCTTGGGGGTAGATGCGGTTCAGGGTCCTGTTGGTTCAAGACTTGTTGCATCGGTAACCGCTTGCCGTGCTGTAGCAGAGAGAACAGTCTATGGCTGGAGTCTGATCATTTTTAGGGGCTTCTTCTGACACTGCCTGGTAGAGGTCCTGGATGGCAGGTAGCACTGCTCCAGTGATGTACTGGGCCGTACGCACTACCCTCTGTAGCACCTTGTGGTCAGATACAAAGCTGATGCCATACCAAGCTGTGATGCACCCAGTCAGGATGCTCTCAATGGTGCAGCTGTAGAACTTTTTGAGAAAATGAGTGGTAGGTAAGAATGGAATTGTTGAGATTGGTTGTGAACCTCAACTACCTAGAAGCATTGATGGAACCAGGGTCGTATTCATCAGGCTCCATATGGAAGAAAATGTAATTAAATAGGGAGAGACAACCTTTACTCAAATAAGAAAAGCTCCTTTACATTTTCAGTTGGACAATGCTTTTTAATGCTTTTCCATAGTGCCCTAATGAATTTGTTTCAGGTCTAGATGCAAAATACATCCTAGCTACAGCTTGTCACACCTGAAATTGTGATCTAACCAAATTATTTAAGGACCTAGACAGCATTGCCAATAAGGTTGGTGGAAAATTCTCTGTGCTACACCAAACGGTATCTAACCTGTAACTCCCAGTAATGGATACCAAAAATATTGTTCATCACATTATCTGGTGTAACAATCTGTAGCTTACATGGAACACTTGAACCATTTCAGAATAGCATAGATAGTAGCACCCTTTGATCCTCAAGTTCCTGCCTCTTCTTGAATCCACACTTTGCCCGGCCCCTGTGGCATAGGGAGTACCCTTGCCGTACTTCCATTCCGAGTATAACCGGTCCTGTGGTTTCCACGCTGTTTAGCAGAACACATTGAAAGAGCCATGAGTCCAGAGGTGTATTCCTTAGTCTGATTTGCAGCAAAACATTTTCTGTTGAAAAACGTTGTCAACGGAAGCCGTTTACTTTCTAGGAACCAAACGGAACTAAAACGGGGAGGGACTTTACCTGAATGTGTCCAATAGAAAACTACGTTTTCGTTACAAAATGCAACACAAAAACGTTTGCAATCGAATCCGACTAATGAATACACCAGTAGTTTGTGGAGGTTACATCACTACATAAGATTATTAATCAATCAATGTCGGTAGCTAAATAGTATGGAACTGCTGAAAGATAGCCATGTTACTCTGGTGATTGTTTGCGTATTCTGCAGCTTGATCAATGCACGTTTCCTACAGGCAGCGTCGAGAGCTAGTTTACCTTGGTCATTGAATCGCTTGTCCACACGGTAAGAAATATATTTCACACAGGTTGACTCTTCCACGTGTGAGATATGCTTATTGACCTCTTCAATTGTTTCAAATACAGCTTCGTCGCTCATTTTTATTTATAATCTGTTACCAATACATATAAACATTCAAAAATGTCGCAAGCTAAACTAAAGCGGTAATGTTTGCAATTATTTAATTGGTTCACGTGCGGATCAATAGACCCGCCTTCTTAAAATGGTGGTTTCTCATTGGTGTAACGCGAGTTCCGTCACTAAAATGGAAAAACGATTGGCTTCTATTCGAAACCAATCAACCATTTTCTTACGCGTCAATCACGTTGAGGACAACACGCTTAACGGTACCGAATTTAAAATATTTTCGTAGCAATTTTCCTCAATGTTTCAACAGAATACAATCCGGGTTACGAATCGTATATTTTGGCATACAAGTTATACTTTGTCGAGATCATGGACTCAGTTATCAAGGACAAGACTACTGCACGTACAACCGCTTGCATCAGGGACCAGTCAATGGTCCTCTTCACAGTCAAGACACAGCAGTGGTCCGACTTTGCCAGTAGCTTTCAGGCAGTATCGAAGAGACGTACCTCGACATAAATTCTCTACCACAACACACGTCTGCAGCGATTCTATTGGGAAGATTCATTCAACTCATTACCACTTGGTTTACACATGCAAGGTAAAGGATGAGATTTTAAATGGAAGTTATTTTTTACATCATTTGGCAATCAAGATTTGGTTGACAACTGGTGTAAAAGCGACATGCTTACAGGCCCTTCCCAACAACAAAGTAAAAGGTAGTGATCAAAACACTGGTACTCAGGGCCCGTATCCACAAAACATCTCAGAGTAGGAGTGTGATGGATTTTTATTTTGTATTTATTTTTATTTAACTAGGCAATTCAGTTAAGAACGCATTCTTATTTACAATGACTGCCTACCAAAAGGCAAAATACCTTCTGCTGGGATAAAATATATATATATATATGAAAATGTACATGTACTGTCGTTGTGATGTGGGTTTTGTCCTATATTTATGTATTTATATATATATATTGTAACGACCCTGGGTTTTTAAGCGCGGAAATCGACTCTGCCGCACGAGCGTGCTGGACTTCGGGTTAGAAGGTCAATTGTTCGAGACCTGCTCCCTGCCTGTGTCATTACAATATATATATATATAAATATAGGACAAAACACACATCGCAATAACAATACATCACGCAAAGCAGCCACAACTGTCAGTAAGTGTCCATGATTGAGTCTTTGAATGAAGAGATTGAGATCAAACTGTCCAGGTTGAGTGTTTATTTGCAGCTTGTTTCTGTCTCTTGCTGAAGCAAACTGAAAAGATCAGTTTTGCCTTTTAGATAATAATGAATACGATTATATGGATAGTTTTATAAAGTTCAGATTCACCCAGACTCTTCTAATGAACTGTATCATTATTTGACTGTAACTGATCTGTATGCAGGTGTGCTCAACCAGGTCAACGAAGAGGATATCCAAGGTAGCCTATCATAAAGGTGTTGTCCTAGTGACCTGCCCAGGATGTGAAAAACACCACATTATTGCTGACAACTTGGGTTGGTTCTCTGATCTGAAGGGAAAGAGGTTGTTAGCCAAGTTAATATAGGTCTGAACATTTTACATGCATGCATTCTACAGTTGTGGCCAAAGGTTTTGAGAATGACACATATTATTTTTCACAAAGTCTGCTGCCTCAGTTTGTATGATGGCAATTTGCATATACTCCAGAATGTTATGAAGAGTGATCAGATGAATTGCAATTAATTGCAAAGTCCCTCTTTGCCATGCAAATGAACTGAATCCCACCAAAACATTTCCACTTGCATTTCAGCCCTGCCACAAAAGGACCAGTTGACATGTCAGTGATGTCAACACTCCCACCCGTGTTAACGAGGACAAGGCTGGCGATCACTCTGTCGTGCTGATTGAGTTTGAATAACAGACTGGAAGCTTAGGAACAGTTTGCTGACGACCAATGCCTTTTCCAGCATGATGGAGCACCTTGCCATAAGGCAAAAGTGATAACTAAGTGGCTCAGGGAACAAAACATCAATATTTTGGGTCCATGGCCAGGAAACTCCCCAGACTTTAATCCCATTTAGAACGTGTGGTCAATCCTCAAGAGGCGGGTGGACAAACAAAAAAACACATTCTGACAAACTCTGAGCATTGATTATGCAAGAATGGGCTGCCAACAGTCAGGATGTGGCCCAGAAGTTAATTGACAGTATGCCAGGGTGGATTGCAGAGGTCTTGAAAAAGAAGGGTTAACACTGCAAATATTGACTCATTGCATCGACTTCATGCAATTGTCAATAAAAGTATTTGACACTTATGAAATGCTTGTAATTATACTTCAGTATTCCATAGTAACATCTAACAAAAATATCTAAAGACACTGAAGCAGCAAACTTTGTGGAAATTAATATTTGTGTCATTCTCAAAACCTTTGGCCACGACTGTGTTACAAGGATATGTATTATCCCTATTGATAGTGATATGCACAGAAGAGAAATGGAACTGCAGTCATAGTGAATCATAAGTAAATCCCTTATTAATAGGTTGTAACGTTTGTGTGGACTAAAGGGCACTACACACTTCACGCAAATGCAGCATCATTTTCTCACACAGTTCTAGGTACGATGCTCCTTTGCTCTGTTTGCATGAAGTGTGTAGCCTCCTTCAGATGAGTATTATTCCTGAATCATTCTTTTTTATTATTCATGTTGGTTATTTTTCCGACAGGAACATTGAGGAAATCCTTGCAGCGAAAGGGGAGAAAGTGAAGAGGGGAGAAGAAGAGGCGGCCTTCGAGATTGTTATAGAGGAGTCCGGCAAGGATACAACACAGACTGCTCAAGATGCAAAGAAACCTTCACCAGAGTCTGATGACTCAGGGAAACCATGACTAACTCTCTGTGGGTGTGTGTGCGCACAACAAGGACATCGTTCTCTATGAGGGGAAAAATTGCTATTACTAAGTAAATGTAACACTTCTTTTGATATTTCTTTCTCCATATTGTTTTCATAAGATGTTGATAATTTCTTATCACACTATGTTATACCAACTGAACACTACTGCCAGAATATTCCTTGGGTTTACACCAATCTTACTACTACTGCACTGATCACACTCAAACAGAAAAGGCTGATGCTTGCAATTCATTTTTATTGTAAAGTTGTATGATATGAAGCAGGAAGAATTAACATTCAAAGGCCCATTTAGGGCCATGGCAAACTGCCTATCATAGACCCTCTCCCTCTTCCTCCATGATGTCCTCCAGCAGCACATGAAAGCAATGCTGTCAATCCACATGGAAGCAGAACATAGAGTGCTCCTGTAAAACAATTATTCCGTCAGGAATTAATCAAACAGACATTGAACGAATGGGATTCACAGAAAATACAATTTGTCTGAGAAATTTCAATCATGAGCCCCGGTTGTGGAGCCCCTATCCTCTCATCACAAGCCCAAGCACTTACCTCATCTGCTCTTCTGTGTTTTCCTCTTCCTGCCTCCCTCCCTTTCATCCTTTCCCATTGATGCT
Organism: Oncorhynchus keta; assembly: GCF_023373465.1. Taxonomy (NCBI): domain Eukaryota; kingdom Metazoa; phylum Chordata; class Actinopteri; order Salmoniformes; family Salmonidae; genus Oncorhynchus; species Oncorhynchus keta. Next base: position 16,524,889 of record NC_068429.1, read on the forward strand.
TCAACAGACCTCATACCCCACAATCTGTTTCAGGAAAAAAACATCTGAAAGCCCACTCACTTGAGGTGAATAATCACATGAGATCAGGAATTGTAGTGTTGAAGTGTAGTTGAAAGACGTTGCATAAATGCACTTCTATCAACACTAATACAGTTGTCTACAGAGAACAGGCTTTGATAGTAAACACTTACCTGATGTAGTCATCCAGCTGTGCTGCTCCTCCAACCCTCCCATCCTTTCCAATTAATGCTTCAACAGATCTGTTTCTTTGGCTGCTCTTTTCATCTATCTCAGACTTGAACAGGCTTAGAAAGAGGACAAAAGGAAGCCAAAGCAACTTTAACTTGACCTTTTATCCCATGGTCCTTCCTGATTCTGTCCATCAGAACTTGAATTCTATATCTCCTACTTCCCTCCTGATAAACCACTCTGGTCTCTCTTCCTCCTCTCTCATGTTTCCTCCTCTTCACCCTCAGGCCTGGCTTCCTTATTTGTTCCTCCTTTTACTTATTTTCTCGTTTTTTGATTATTTTTACTCTTTAAAACAAACTCATTTGTTGTTTATTTACATCTATCAACATACCTAGGAGCATTGACTTGTACATTTCTTCTTTTGTCTGCTCCCTTTCTTTTGTCATCTACTGAAAAGTTGTCGATGCCTCGTCCGCCGCTTTCTTCTGCTTCTTCCTTGTTCTCCTCTTTGCAGACTGTGCGTGAGCGGTCTCTGGACGTTGCTCCCTCTCTTCCCTCCGCACAGAGGCGTCAGATGTAGATGCCGTGACCTCGTATGCCACCACCTGTTTTGCTCTCTGTGTCTGTCCTTTTTTCTGACACAGCGCACGCCTCTTTTCTCTTTCAATCTGTGCATTCCTCTCTTCTCTCTCATACAGTTTCTCCATCTCCATTTTGAACCTGGCCTCGTGATCTTTTATTCTTTGAAGCTCTGCTCTCTTCTTATCCTCGTCCCGTATCCTTGTCTGCCTTTTCTGTTCCTCCTTCTCTTGTTCCTGCTGTATCTTCAATCTCCTTTTCTGTTCCTCCTTCTCTTGTTCCTGCTGTATCTTCAATCTCCTTTTCTGTTCCTCTTTCCTCCTCTTGTCTTCTTTCTCTCGTGCCTTTTGCTGCATCTCCAACACCTTCATTCTCTCCTTTTCCCTGTTCCTCCCTGTTCCTCTCCTCCTCCATCCTCTGTTTCTCCTCTGCCTCTAACTTGTTTTTTTCTCCATATTTTCTGTCCTTTTTTCCTCCTCTTTCAATTTCTTCTGCCTCTTTTCCCACTTTTTGAGCTCTTCGTCCCTGGCTTTTTCCTTCCTCCTTTCAATCTTCATAATCTCTTCATTTCTCTTAGCCTCATACTTGAAATATTTGATCCTGTCTGCGTAGCTCATGGCATTAAGTTCTTCTATCCCTCGGCTCGCCATCATAGACATTGCATTGGCGGTTGCAAATCTCCCTTCCATTTTACCACTATCAATCTCCTTCCTGTCCCTCCTTACCATAAGGATCCCTGTGTAGACATCTCTGCTGTTGTCCACTCATGCTCTCCTCACTTTCACTACTCCCCTCCTGACTTGTGTCCTCACTCACACTCTGAGACACAACATCCTCAGACGAGCACGAGGGAGTCACAGCATTCTCAGTGATGACGCGGAGCGCCTTGATGTAGTCAGCTTCAGTGTTCACTCTGTGAGCGAGCGGGCACAGCTCCTCGTAAATGGATTTCCATGTGAGTGACTCCTCACAAATGTCGTCAGGCAGGTATAGATCAGATGATTGCCTCTTGAGCACATTCGGGGGCTGTGGCAGGGGTATTAGATGGTTTTACTGCAGAGGAGCAGGAGGCCTCAGTGTCATCGTTCTTGTCATCGCTGTTTGCCATTTTCTTCAGAATCTCTTCCTTTCTCTTTTGGGCCATCCTCTCTTTCAGCTGTGCTTTATACATGCTTGCAATTTCTGCTCCTCTCCGTTGAACTTCCTCAGACAATTCCTCAGACGATGCAGTCTCTGGCCTCTTAACCTCATCCTTGACCTTTGCCTGGCCAGTCAATGGGGACCTGCGGTGGACCTGCAGATGGGTCTGTCTCATCCGGGCAGGAGGGCCGGAAGCCAGGAGGTGAGATGGGACAGCAAATCGGTGTGAAGCGTTGTGGGTGTGATGTCTTGGACGGAGAATGAGGCCATTTATCAGGGGAGGTGCAGCTCTGTGTGTCCAGAGGGGGAAAGATTGAGTGTTTCTTAGGTGGGTCCTTCTGGGTGCCGGCAGCATGCTGGTCAGGCTCCGATTGGCTGTTGGCGAGGTACCTGTGGTGGTTGTACCAGGGGAAAGCTGGCAGTGTCGGGGAGACGGGACACATAATGGAGGAGGTGGAGCGCTGCTTGATCACCCCTTTATCCACCCCAATCTGTATGATGACAGACACACTTTTATTACTTAATAGCTTGATGGTTATTGTTATTACTATCTTAAAACAGTTACATGTGTATGGGTAATAAATATCATAGAGAACATGTTTTATTACTGTATATTAGCCTATTAGGAAAATGGGAAGGTCCACACTTGGAATCATTCCAATTCAGAAATTCTTCCATTCCTTTTCAACTTTATTCTAAGAATGCAGACCTTGCTGAGAATACTTCCAGTGTGCAGTTATTTCTTGCCTTCTTATTTCACTATTCTATCTATTCAGATCTTTTTCTGTGTATCAGGATTGGGAACATCTAAAGCGACTACAGTATATCTACTTATATGAAAGTCTGATTAAAGAAAAGGGCTCTTCTTACCACCTCCAAGAGTTGGTGCAGCCTAAATATTTCTCCATACAGCGCCTTAATCTCCCTCATGTTTCCTCGCTCAGTTCTCCATGTCTCTCTAGCCAATCTCCAATGGGCGAGGTCAAGGTCATGGATATCCTCCCGCATGCCTAGTTCAACCTGGGTTCCCTTCTCATTTAGCCTCTTCTTTTTCCTCTTCTTCTGGATAGAATCAGTGTTCTCCTTGCCCTGCCTACACACCTTTGGGGCAGTAGGGATATTGAGAATAGAATATGGTATATTTTATTTTACTAATTGGATTATTATGTGCCTTCCATTGTATTTCATTGATATAGAATATCAATAAGGTATAATGTTGACACTAGATCAAGCCGTAGTTTGTACAAAGTTTACACTGATTGCCCATACATGATTAGTCTGGAGTTCAGTAGTTCCTGTGCAGAAATCATCCTGTGCAGTCCGATTTGCCCATGGCTAGAAATGAAAATGATGACATACGTGCAGTCAGAAATTAGGTTATCATGATACAAGCTTGTTATTTTCAATCTTAGAAAAGCTCATGGGCCTATATGTCAAAGTGATGATTTTAAATCACTGGAGTTTTGACTATGGGGGTGGTGAGAGAAAAGATATTCTAACCATTCTTATGATGAGCCTTGGGAAGGAGAACTTTCCCATAGTTCCTTCAATTACAGTAATCCTGAAAAAGATACAATATGGCTTAAAAACATTATATTATTTAAATCATCTAAATTAAATTGTGTCACAAAGTAGGCCTTTTCACACTAAATCACAAGTGGTCACAACTACTTACCACCAAAATAACCATCCAAAATATAGCAATGATTTTGACCCTGAATTGAACTTGTAAGTGTTGCTTTAATATGACAGTAACGCTATGGCAAACCTTTTAGGCTGTCATCATACCAGAATACAATCATTTATGACATCACAATTGTGACATAATGTGGTGTCATGGGAAGCCACACCCACCATGACAGACAACAAATCACTAGAGCCACATAGGCCTATTAACGAATTATTCCACTTCTATGTTTGAAATACAGTATATTTAGTACTAGTACGCTCATAAACATAGTAAAAACCACACTTTAGCTATGTGTATCACTTCACAGCTACTGTCCATGATGCATCATGAGTGGGTGTCCTCTGATAGCCAGGATGTCTCTAGGGTCTGTGTCCTAAAATGCCATCCTATTATCTACGTAGTGTACTACAATATGATCCGTTTTGTGTTGATATTACATATTTTTTGCTAAGTGAAAATCCTGGGACAACAAGAAAGAAATGCATTCATAAGTTTAAGAAATGTATACATTGTAATTTCAATGTAGATTCCAAGGTAACTCTTGTTGTACCCTCCCTGAAAACAAGGGTTCTTTAGAAACTGTACTACAATACATGTAGAAAATGAACACTTGAACAACTGTTGAGTGGTTGATAATCATCATTGTACATCCCTTTACAAGCATGGACTTTGATGCATATTATGATTGTTTTTATTTCATATATATATATATATATAAATAATTGTTTGTATTTCCTGAGGGGTCTCCTGTGTGTATTTGGGCCCGAAAAGACCACTTTCTTTTATATGCACTCGTGCAATCATTGTAGTCCTCTCCTGCATGCTTCAGAGAACCAGTAGGCCTATGCAATAGAGCATTATTTAAAAAACGACATGGTGGCCAATTCAATGTATAATTGCAACATTACAGATTTTTTACACACTTATTTAATGAGTTTCAAAATAAAGTATCCTTATTTTGATGTTTTTACAAACATTATTTTTCTGAAGGAAGTGATGCCCATGTTCCCACACATTTGAACTGTGAACAGATGATTGTTTTGTAAAGCAGGTGGACTGGGGAGTTTCAGGATTGTTCAACAGTCGAGGGAAACTGATAGGCTGATTGTGAAGAAGGTGGATTATATGGTGTTTATCGGGCATGTGATTCATTGTAATGCACAAACGAACTAAGAAACTGGACATAATAGTATCTGCGGATGAAAGGTTTTTGGGTTTCAAGGTCCACACTGCTCAGTGCAAAGAATACTGTCCGAAGATGCTCTTTTTTCTCTGGCCCCAGTGCCTGTAGGGATGGGCGTTGGCAGTTGAATCGGAATAAAGGAGTACATCGGGTTTTGTTTTTGTTCAGTTTTATTTTGTTCAGTTTTATTTTGTTCATTGTTTGGCCAGATATACAGCCAAACCAGTAGGTGGCGGCATGCACCAATATAATTTGTTTGGAGACCGCCATAATATCAAAGAAGAAGTCCCCGTACAGCAATACACCAATTGGTGGTCTGCCATATAACTTTCAAGAACAAGGAAGCTTTCTAAACAAGCGACGATAAGCCTGCTGTTAATCGACAAATTGGCCCGATATGACTGCTATCAGACCATTCGAGATGGAGCGTCCAAGACACCGTCCGTTTCTGATTGGTGTTAGCGGAGGAACTGCCAGTGGCAAGGTAGTTAACTAATAATAACTAGTGTACCGTATCTAGCTGTATGGGTTAGTAAGAGCCAGTCTATGCTTGATCCAAAAATGTGTTGGTGTGACGCCATCGCGGAGCCTCTGGAGGCATGTAGAGGCCAAATTGAGCTCTGTACCGCATCTTTGCGTCTCAAATGTTGTAATAATGCTGAGGGAGTAGTATTGCTCCGCGTTGACATTATTGAGGGCGGAAGGTCCTGTGTAAACACAAACTCACTTTAACATCTTCACATCAGCTCTGCTCCGCGAAGCGCAAGAATAATGAATGCCGTGACTTCTGTAGAGGCCATATCACCGTAAATGCTGCACGACCATTGCAGATAACAAATTTACCATCAAACGCCTTTAACGTTAGGTCGTGTCAACATTCAGTAACATTATAGTCGCAAACGTTCGCTTTCGTTTCTCCGCGAACTGAGAGCAGACACGCCCCTTTACCAAAACGTGATAACAATTTGTATATATTTTTTTCTTTGGCCTAATAATTCACAAACGTCTTTTCATTAATTTAAGGCACTTAGAGTTAGCTAGCTAATGGTATGCAGCTAACTAGTTAGAATTATTGTGCTTGGTTGTCATGCAGGAATAGGATAACTCTTGATGTGATGTGAGATGGGGGTGTCAGGATGTCTCTTGCCACCAATTCAACTAGTGTCTTGTTTTCTGTCTGAGATTATTTTGAAATGTGCCAACTAAATATGCCAAATGTCAATACATTTTCTGCATGTAACAGGTCTTTCACATGGCATATTACACACAATTCATGGAAACTTTACTCAACTCACAACACACAACCCCTTTCTATGTGATAGATTTAGGTAAATTGTGCTAATCTAGGAAATAATAAACCTGTCTGTTTTTAGTCTACCGTATGTGCCAAAATCATGGAGTTACTGGGCCAGAACAAGGTGGACCATCATCAGAGGAAAGTTGCTATCGTCAGCCAAGACAGTTTCTACAGAGTCTTGACACTTGACCAGAAGGCCAAGGCACTCAAGGGCCAGTACAACTTTGACCACCCAGGTAGGGGTGGCAGGTAGCTTAGCTGTTAAGGTCGCTGGTTCGAATCCCTGAATTGCTCCTGTAAGTCGTTCTTGATAAGAGCGTCTGCTAAATGACTAAAACTTAAATGTAAAATGTACTACAGGCCTGTATGAATATTGTAATAATATAAGTATGATCGTTGTAATAACATAAGATCTCCATCAGTCACTTTAGATAACGTGGATTTAGTTCATCATGGTGTTTAATTAATCTTAGCTAGAATTATAAATGGCTAATGTTCTGGCTGAACAGTGTAATTGAGTTAATAACCTTGAAATGTTTATTACAGACGCTTTTGACAACGAGTTGATGTACCAAACCCTGAAGGATATTGTGGAGGGGAGTGTGGTGGAGGTGCCGACATATGACTTTGTCACGCATTCCAGGTGAGAAGGAAACATTCCATCCAGACCCAGTGTAACAGAGTTAGAAATCCCATTCTTGAATTCAGACAGACGGGACAAAAAAATGCCCACATTCTACAGAGCCCAGATAGATGACCCTTGACTGAAAAAAAACCCTCAAATAACTAGGTGTATTTATTAGTCTGATTTCATTGGATTAAAATCAGACTAATGAATAGCGTTTACTCCAAATGGAAAACTTTGTGCAGTGAAAACAATTGAATTCATATAGGTCTTTCCCCTTTTTGTTTAGTGTGTGTACTTCCGTTTGGTCCCTAAAGTAAACGGTTACCGTTGCAAAAGGTTTGGCAAAAGACCAAATGTTTTGCGATGGAATCAGACTAATGAATACACTCCTGCTACAGAGTACCTCTGAGTTGTCTGCTGCAATCTCTTACATGTTTTCTGACACGCTGCACACTAGGTGCAGTTCCCGAGTAAAACAAATCTTGGTCGACCGAGAGTCTGTTCTTTCGACCAATCAATTGGTCGATATTTTGAAATGTGTATTTAGATAGGGTGTGTCTATGTTTGAATAAAGTAAACTATATGTAGTCTGTAGGATATTTTGCGCAGGGGATAAGAAATAATCAGGCAGGCCTATATTGTGACGTTTCCACCGATCAGAGGATTAAATTTTCTTTTGCCTTTCATGCTGAGTGGTTCTCAATGGATGTAAAAACAGAATTAATTTACTTTCTGTTTGAGGCGAAGAAAACATTACTTTGAGAAGCTCAATAGTGATGGTGAGTTAAGACAATCAGAAATAGTATCAGATCCCCAAATAGGCAGATTTATAGGTCTACATTTGCGTGCAGGCCAGGTAGCCTAGGCCTACTTCTATGAGTTACCAGGCGCACTCAAGATTGACAGGAGCACTCCAAACAAAAGACAATACATTTATTGACAACTCAGAAATAAACCTAGGTTGTGCACTCTGCAAACAACGTGTCCACTCCTACAATGACAAAGCTAACACTGTAATAAACATAAAAACAGCTTTCACAGAAACTACCGAAAACAAACATTTATAATTCAAAATTATGGGATTTAACGGTAAATGTACTACTGGTGATACTGGTGTGCCATCCCTGTGGTCTCCAACGGATTAGTCCACTGAGACAGGCGTGTATCAGACAGGTGTCGTGTGCCATCCCTGTGGTCTCCAATGGATGAGTCCACTGAGACAGGCGTGTATCAGACAGGTGTCGTGTGCCATCCCTGTGGTCTCCAATGAATGAGTCCACTGAGACAGGCGTGTATCAGACAGGTGTCGTGTGCCATCCCTGTGGTCTCCAATGGATTAGTCCACTGAGACAGGCGTGTATCAGACAGGTGTCGTGTGCCACCCCTGTGGTCTCCAATGGATGAGTCCACTGAGACAGGCGTGTATCAGACAGGTGTCGTGTGCCACCCCTGTGGTCTCCAATGGATGAGTCCACTGAGACAGGCGTGTATCAGACAGGTGTCGTGTGCCATCCCTGTGGTCTCCAATGGATTAGTCCACTGAGACAGGCGTGTATCAGACAGGTGTCGTGTGCCACCCCTGTGGTCTCCAATGGATGAGTCCACTGAGACAGGCATGTATCAGACAGGTGTCGTGTGCCACCCCTGTGGTCTCCAATGGATGAGTCCACTGAGACAGGCGTGTATCAGACAGGTGTCGTGTGCCACCCCTGTGGTCTCCAATGGATGAGTCCACTGAGACAGGCGTGTATCAGACAGGTGTCGTGTGCCACCCCTGTGGTCTCCAATGGATGAGTCCACTGAGACAGGCGTGTATCAGACAGGTGTCGTGTGCCACCCCTGTGGTCTCCAATGGATTAGTCCACTGAGACAGGCGTGTATCAGACAGGTGTCGTGTGCCATACATTTGTTTTACATATTTGCCACTGCTCTACAAAAAAAATACAGCCAATCAACCAAACAATCGACAAGTCGACTAAATGGGGTCAGCCCCACTTTACGCACTGCCCAGACTAGACTCATGCTATTTGTATGTCTTTTATTAGTATTTTTTTCCCTCCTTTTCTAATCAATTGCAATCTTGTCTCATCGCTGTTACTCTCCAATGGGCTCCGAAACATGGCCCGCCAAACGGTTTTTCTTAACACCCCCCGCTTAAACTGGAAACACCGTTCACCTGACTACCGAGGTCATCCTGCAGGCGCCTGGCCCGGCACAAGGAGTCGCTAGAGCGCAATGAGTCAAATAAAGCTCCCCGGCAAACCCCTCCCCTAACCCAGAGGACGCTGGGCCAATTGAGCTCACCCTATGGGACTCCTGATCACGTACAGGTTGTGATAGAGTCCAGGATGGAACCTGGGTCTAGTGATGCCTCTAGCGCCACTCGGGAGGCCTCTTTGTATTTCTTAAGCTTCACTATAGTTTTCGCTGGGGAAGAGCACCCAACTACTCTGGCTTATTTGGCTCAAGGGTGTGAACTAACCGCAGACAGCCGTTCATCGTCCTGATGTGTGCAGCCTCAAACATGTCATTGCATTTGCAGATGAACTAACACATGCCAATCATGCATTCAGGTGAAAATGAGTCTGTCTATAGAATACCTCTGTGTACTATACATTTGGTGCTTAATGTGTGTGTTCCAGGCTGCAGGACAGGATCATGGTGTACCCGGCTGATGTGGTTCTGTTTGAGGGCATTCTGGTATTCTACTCTCAGGAAGTGAGGGACATGTTTCACATGAAGCTCTTTGTGGACACTGACTCTGATGTCAGGCTTTCCCACAGAGGTACTACTGACCAACACAACTAACTCAAGGGGATGCACCAACTATGCATACACACATTTTTCTCTAGCATATTTGATGTATATACTGAATTGCCACATTTGTCTTGGTCCTGACCTGGTTGTGATTTTGACCTGCAGTTCTGCGGGACATGAAGAGGGACAGAGACCTGGAGCAGATCCTTAACCAGTACACTACGTTTGTCAAGCCAGCCTTCGAGGAGTTCTGTTTACCTGTAAATGTCCAGCAGAGCCACACACCAATACCATAGACCGATGATAACAGATAATGGACACTTTCATTCTTTTTAATAGGGATAATTCTGGACACTTAAAATATGACACATTTAACATCGTGACTAATGTGAAAAATGTATATTCTGTTCTAATTGCAGTCTTTTGAAAGCATTAGCTACCAAATTTACATTGAGTTATTTTTCCCCAGACCAAGAAATATGCAGATGTAATTATTCCTAGAGGAGTTGACAACATGGGTAAGTTATAGCACTGATGAAGCCTATAGACTTTCTCCATATCCCTCGCTCTTATTAATCTTTCTCTCATTCTCAGTGGCCATCAACCTCATCGTGCAGCACATCCAAGACATCCTGAATGGGGACCTCTGTAAGTGGCAGCATGGAGGAGTGGTGAACGGGCACAGCCGTGGCTTCAAGCGGGCCTTCTCGGAGCAGGGGGACCTGGACAACGCCACATCCAACCTTCCCCTAGGGAAGAGGGTCCTACTGGAACCGAGCAGTCGCCCCCACTGAGTCAGTGTGTTTACGCTGACTGACAGTCTACTTCTATATACACTTTCCTAATATTGAGTTGCACCCCCTTTTGCCATCAGAACAGCCTCAATTCGTTAGAGCATGGACTCTACAAGGTGTTGTATGCATTCCACAGGGATGCTGGCCCATGTTGACTCCAATGCTTCCCACAGTTGTGCCAAGTTGGCTGGATGTCCTTTGGGTGGTGGACCATTCTTGACACACACGGGGAACTGTTGAGCTTGAAAAACCCAGCAGCATGGCAGTTCTTGACACACTTAAACCAGTGAGGCCGGCACCTACTACCATACCCCGTTCAGAGGCACTTAAATATTTTGTCTTGCCCATTCACCCTCTGAATGGCACACAAACAATCTGCCTCAAGGCTTAAATCCTTCTTTAACCTGTCTTCTCCCCTTCATCACACTGATTGAAGTGGATTTAATAATAGATCATAGTATTCACCTGGTCAGTGTAATTTAAAGAGCAGGTGTTCCTAATGTTTTGTTCACTCAGTGTATATACAGAAAGTATTCACACCCCTTGATTTATTCCACATGTTAGCCTGAATTCAAAATGTATTCAATTCTACACACAACACCCCAAAAAGACAAAGTGAAAACATGTTTAGACATCTTTACAAGTGTATTGAAAATGAAATACAGAAATCTCATTTACATAAGTATTAATTTTCAAGTCTTGCCATAGATTTAAGCATTTTAAGTAAAATATAACTAGGCTACTCAGGAACATTCAATATCATTTTGGTAAGCAACTCTAGTGAATATTTAGCCGTTTAAAGTTATTGTCCTGCTGAAAGGTGAATTTGTCTCCCAGTATCTGTTGGAAAGCAGACTAAAACAGGTTTTCCTCTAGGATTTTGTCTCTGCTTAGCTCTATTCAGTTTTTATTTTGTCCTAAAAAAAATCCCCAGTCCTTGCCAATGACAAGCATACCCATAACATAATTCAGCCATAATATGCTTGAAAATATACTGAACAAAAATATAAACATGCAACAATTTTAAAGATGACGGATTTACAGTTCATATAAGGAAATCAGTCACTTGAAATAAATTCATTAGGCCCTCATCTATGGATTTCACAACTGGGAATACAGATATGCATCTGTTGGTCATAGATACCTAAAAAAAAGTAGCGGTGTAGATCAGAAAACCAGTCAGTGTCAGGTGTCACCATTTGCCTCATGCAGCGTGACACATCTCCTTTGAATAGAGTTGGCCATTGATTGTGGCCTATGGAATTTTGTGCCACTCCTCAATGGCTGTGCGGTGGCAGGAACACGTTGTCGTACACTTCGATCCAGAGCATCTGAAACGTGCTCAATGGGTGACATGTCTGGTGAGTATGCAGGCCATGGAAGAACTGGGACATTTTCAGCTTCCAGGAATTATGTACAGATCCTTGCAACATAGGGCCATGTATTATCATGCTGAAATGTGATGGCGGCGGATGAATGGCACGACAACGGGCCTCAGGATCTCATCACGGTATCTCTGCATTCAAATTGCCATCGATAAAATGCAATTGTGTTTGTTGTCTGTAAGTTATGCCTGCCCATTCGATAACCCCACTGCCACCATGGGGCACTCTGCTCACAACGTTGACGTCAGGAAACCACTCCTTTATGGTAGAAGTATGAACATTAAATTCCCTGGCAACAGTTCTGTTGGACATTCCTGCAGTCAGCATGGCAATTGCACTCTCCCTCAACTTGAGAAATCTGTGGAATTGTTTTGTTACCAAACCACATTTTAGAGTGGCCTTTTATTATCCCCAGCACAAGGTGCACCTGTGTAATGATCATGCCGTTTAATAAGCTTCTTGACATGCAACACCTGACAGGTGGATGGATTATCTTGGCAAAGGAGAAGTGTTTACTGAAAGTGATTTAAACAAATTTGTGCACCACATTGAGATCTTATTTCAGCTCATGAAACATGGGACCAACACTTTACATGTTGCGTTTGTTTTTGTTCAGTGTATGAATAGTGGTACCGAGTGATGTGCTGTGTTGGATTTACCCCAAACATGATGTTTTGTATTCAAGACCAAGTTAATTTGCTTGCCGCAGTTTTACTTTAGCGCCTGACTGCAAACAGGAGTGTTTTTGGAATATTTTTATTCTACACAGGCTTCCTTTTCACTCTTTCCACTCTCATTTAGGTTAGTATTGTGAAGTAACTGCCATTAAACTAACTGTTTTAAAGTCACCAGCCAATGGGTGTGAAAGCAGAACTGAGGATGGATCAACATTAGTTACTTCACAATACTAACTGGGTGAAATCCCTGAGTGGTTTCCTTCCTCTCTGCCTACTTAGTTAGCAAGGACGCCTGTATCTTTGTGGTGACTGTATTGGTACACCATCCAGTGTAATTAATAACTTCACTATGCTCAAAATGACATTTAATGTCTGCATTTAAAACGTTACCCATCTACCATTAGGTGCCCTCCTTTGCAAGGCATTGGAAAACATCCTTGGTCTGTGGTAATTGTATGTGTGGGGTACAGAGAGGTAGGCATTAAAAAAAATCATGCTAGACACTTATTGCACACAATGAATCCATGCAACATATGTGACTTAAGTACATTTTTAATCCCGAACTTATTTAGGGTTGCCATAACAAAAGGGATGAATACTTGGATTGAACAGGTGACATAACTTTGACATTATGGGGTATTGTATTGTATTTAGGCTGTGACAGGTGACATAACTTTGACATTATGGGGTATTTTATTTAGGCTGTAACACAGGGGTGTCACTCATTCCATGGAGGGCCTAGTGTCTGCTGTTTTTTTGTTTCTCCTTTCAGGTAAGACAACCAGGTGAGGGGAGTTCCTTACTAATCAGTGATCTTATTTCATCAATCAAGTACAAGGGAGGAGCAAAACCCCGCAGACACTCAGCCCTCCGTGGAATGAGTTTGATACGTGCTTTAACAAAATGTGGAAAAAGTCAAGGGGTGTGAATACTTTCTGAAGGCACTGTGTGTATATTTATGTATGTGTGTGAATATGTATATATTATGTGTGTGTATATATATATATATATATAGTGTGTTGGATTATAGCATTGATGCTTTTACTGACATGGTCTGGGAGAGAGATGGGGAGACTAGCCTGCCCTTAACTCACCCTTGTCACCTGCAGACTACAGAGCATCCAGTCAGATAGGGAAGTCTGGAGGAAAATGAGTCTGACACATCAGTAATGATTCATTAGTATATTACTGAAATAGATACCATTGAAACAGAGCAACCACAGGTACATAATACAACTCTTCCACTTTTTAATCACTCTGCCTTCTATGTGACTTTTTACCCTGCGGTGGCTTGACTACCTCTGTGGCTGAAATAGGAGTGAGGGTGAGATGAAGGAAGGAAAGCTGTCCTTATAATGTTAGTTTCAAGTTCATGTCTGTTTTGATTTTGGCTTTGCACATTGTGTTTTACCTGTTGGGCTTTCACAGCCAACAACTAGTAATGCAGTAGACTTCATGTACTACCATGATTCACTGTCTTTGTTTCATACTGAACAAATATATAAATGCAACATGTATCAAGATGCTTGATACATAATATATTATCATCTCATTTCTACATGTATCGAATATTATAGACAAATGAAGGATTTCATACAATATGTATCACATTTTAAGCATTCTTTAGACTTTGCTTCATGAACTGTATATTTGTTGGATCATTCCTCAATGCCAAGGTAAATTCATGCCTTAACTTGCCTTTATTTTGTAAAGCATTTTCCAATGACCATGATATTTAAGAAATATTAAATATATTACGTTCACTATCAGTGGCTTGTGGTTGTCTAACCAGAATGACCAGTTGGGGCTGAATCCTAACTTGCAAGCGCAACAAGACTTCCATTGATATCAATGCATGATAATGCAAAAGTTACAAGTTAAGAGCACCTATCTTGTTGGGATTTTTCCCATAAGGATCATAAGCAGCATAGTCTGTCAAACCTCTTAAGATGGTGATACACAGTGATGCATAGAAACTGAGCAGTTTTATTGCATAGTGTGATGAGGATGACAGGATTATTCCAAAGGAATCAGAATGAAGAACTACAGCACACAATGGACAGACAAACACAGATCACACACACACACACACACACACACACACACACACACACACACACACACACACACACTACTGGCAGTTCTCTCACTCAAACATGGCACACAATGATTGAATATGACATACATAGATCACAGCATCTTTAGTCATTCTCTTTTTGGGTCTTTTTTTTGTTGCGTTGCTTTTTAGAGTGCACATTATTATGGCACTTGGGTAGAAGCTGAACGCTTCTCTTAATAGCATAATAAACATCCTTTTTAAGAACAAAAGGAGCACTGTATAATACATCACAACCATACATGATTAATAATAATAACAATAATACACAATATCTCAAATACACTCTTGCTACAAGTCCAGTCCACCTCTACTAACCCTCAGATTCTTATTCCCTAGACTGCAGTCCAGACTACTGAGGATTCCATGGATATAAGGAACGTTATCTTCCTTCAATGTTGGAGGGAAGTGAAGTCAGGGGAGGGGGGCAGTAGGGGCTGACCCAATGGTCAACACACTATTTAGGGAGGAAGAGAAGGGAATAGGGTGTTGGTATCAGGTGTAGAGGAGCACCTCACACTTACACACTAAAATGGGAGAGGAAGGTGAGTGGTATCTCCACATCCTCCTTACATGACGTCTCTTATACAAGTCTTTCTCCTCTCTCCTCCCATTGGCTAGGAGTTTCTCCCCTGCCAACAGCAGTTCGGGGTGGAGACAATCCCATGTCAATCATAAAACCCCCATAATATCCCAGTGTAGCAGAACAGTGCAGAGTCATTTTAAATCAGTCTTTTCCTCCAACCTACTGTATGTGCTCTGGTCCGGCCCTCGTCAGTCACTCTTCCCAAGTTAGTTAGGTCCAACTGATTGTGTCCATCCATCCATCTATCCCATCCATCTGTCTGTCTGAATGTCTGTCCATAGTAAAGTGGAGTTAGTGTCTGCAACACAGTGGAGGTCCCTTGGCGGGACCTGGTCCCGGGTTTGGGCACCACGCCGTGCCTCTACACCCCCTAGGTCTTCTCTTCGCGCTCTGTCCGCCTCCGGGTGATGTTTCGAGGCTTGATCTTCAGTGAGAGCTCCCACAGCGCCTCCTCGGCCAGGTGGTCGCTGAAGTCGTTGAAGAAGCACACAATGTCGTCGTTGCGCTTCAGCTCATAATGCCTGGGGTGGGTCGCAAAGACAGACAATAACGAGTTGATCAACTAGATGCTGATGGATAAGCGATATAAATATGAACGCTGGAAATGGTCCACCTTCTGTTGCATTGGGGTTAATATGAGGGTTTTCATATAAGATTTGGTTCACTGCTTACCTCACGTGGGATGACTATTGTAGTCTTATTGATTGACATGAAATAGACCAAGGAAGGCAACTGATGGGTGCCACAAAAAAGGAGCCACAGTGGCTCAGCAAGCCTACAAAAGGGGGGGCCACTGCCAGTTGCCCATCCCTGAAATAGACCATATTTATCTGTTTGGAGATTTGTGGATGCTTTTCTCCTGGGATGACCTTTCTACTCACACTTGCTGGAAGCGCCTCATGCTGTCCAGGATGTTGAACTGCTGCCAGCGCTTAGAGAAGTTGACCTTCCCATCGATGAGATCAGGGTTCCCCAGGTGGACGAAGGTCAGGTCCTGCAGGATTAGACCGCTGGGAGAAGAGAGGAGGATGAGTTTAGAGAGGAGAGAAGAATAGAGAGATAAAGACAGACAGTCCTATGAAGAGTAGACTAAAACCCAATGTGATGAAAAATCACCCAGCTCAGGTGTACATGTACACAGACTTACAGGTATGGGATGCATGGAGGCTCCACGTCGGCCAGAGCCGCCCTGTACACTCGGAAAGACGACGAGCTGTCAATCAAAGTGCAGTATTCCTCCAATCCCTGGGAGAGACCAACAGTGTGTCACAATGTGTTATACCCACAGTATATTAAAAAGAGATGCCATAGAAATACAAATACATTTGAGTGTGGATATCTATTATACCTATATCACATATCTGTATGTTAGACTTAATACACTACTGTTTGAATCACCTCTGATGTCTGTTTCTGCCACTCCAGTCTGCGGATGGGGGCTGAGTCCAGGGCAGACAGTATTGCCAAGTACGAGTTGAAATTGTTTAACTTTCTTAAGTGCTACATAAGAAGAGGAGAAATAGGATAAGAACAGTTGTCCAGAGAGTTAGTCATTAACTAGGTATAGTAAGTTATATTAGGGTTTGGTCGGGGTAGGCCGTCATTGTAAATAAGAATTTGTTCTTAACTGACTTGCCTAGTTAAATAAAGGTTAAATAAAAATAAAAAAAATATATATTTAGTTAACAGGAAGAGCTGTGGTTGTATGAATGTTGAGGTTGGTCACCTTCATGATCTTAATGAACTTGAGGAGCAGCTTCTCTCTGTCCTGGCCTTTCTCCTGCTGAATGATTAGAGAGCGCACCCTAGAGGACAAACACAAACAGTGTTCTGTGAGAGAGAAAGTGAGACTGTGTGTAATTTCTTTTGCCATTTTGAGGTGTTGAACAGCCATTGAAAAGCTAGGTGACTTAGGAGTGATTAGGTCTATCTGGTGGGAGTTATGTAATGCATAGACAGCCTGTAAGTATAGGCTCAGGTCCAGCTCTCACCAGTAGCTCATATTGTTAAAGTGCTCTGTGAACTGAGTCAGATTGGGACTCTTTTCCTCGTTCTGTTCCTTGGCCCAAAGCAACACCTCAGGAATCTGAGCAGAGAGAGGAAGAGGGAGAGATATAGGGTTAGATCACTGTAGCACAATCAGAATTGGAAGCAAAACAAGGACAGTAAAGGGCTCTCTGGTACCTCGATGTTGTAGAAAAGTTCTGCATCCAGGAGCGTGAGCTGATCTGCGATTTCATGGCTGCGGAAGTCATGCAGCGTTCCGGGCCTGTGGTCACACACACAAAACCACTTAATGACAGAACGTAAACATGGATGGGAACAAGCAAATGCAAGACGAGGTTGTCATAGCCCCTCCCATTGTCTCCTGACCCTTAACCCCTTGTTGACGCCTACCTGGCGGACACGCCCCGGGCGGCCAGCGGCTTGAGGGAGTTGGTGCAGCGCAGCAGCTTCTTCTGCTCCACCTTCAAAACAATAACAATTCATTTACAGACATACCATTCAAAATGCCTCCCAATCACAAGCGACTGCAGAATGAGAGCGTTTCCTGAATAGTCTAATTGACATTAACAATAGATCTATACACCACAGCACTTTTATTAAGTGCAACACAATGTGAAGGTGTTGAAGGGGATAGGTGTTGAGGTGAAACTGTTGAGGGAGGTGACAGTGTTGTAAGAATATGTTGAAGGTAAATACACAACGCAGAAGACGAGAGGTCAAGAGTGCTAAAAGTCAATAGGGTACTGACGTCAATAGGGTACGGCAGGGTAGCCTAGTGGTTAGAGCGTTGGACTAGTAACCGGAAGTTCAAACCCCCGAGCTGACAAAGTACAAATCTGTCGTTCTGCCCCTGAACAGGCAGTTAACCCACTGTTCCTAGGCCGTCATTCAAAATAAGAATTTGTTCTTAAACTGACTTTCCTGGTTAAATAAAGGTAAAATAAAATAAATAAAAAACGTCAATAGGGAATTATCAATGGAAATAACGTTCTCAGTGGTCCAACCTGAAATAGGACACTTGTTATTTGTCCATCGGCCCAGTTGTATTGCAAGGAATTCTAATTGGTCAACCACAGGCTAGGGCTGGGCTATAAAGTACATCCTGTCCCTTTGTTCTGTAGAGAGAATCACTGAGGACAGGGAAGGAATGACTATCTACCTCTCAGCATAACATTATCCTCTTTGAATAAACCTATTTTCCTCTCCCTGATTTGCTTTGGGGTCTGTGTTATTACAGAATAACATCAACTGCTAAGAGTGTTGAGGTGAAGGTGTTGAGGGAGGTGAAGGTATTGAGGGGAAGGAAGGTAGTGGTGTTGGACAGACCTTGTCCAGGATGTTCTTGCGGAGCACGCGGGCCAGGCTCAGCTCGCCGTTACACACCAGCCTGAACACCAGGTCCATCAGCTGCTTCAGGATGTCCTCTGTTAACTCCACCAGACTGATGGAAAGGGGGAGAGGAGAACATTAAAGGGAGGAGAAGTTCATTCACTTAACACTGAAAGGTAAGTTAACATTGAGGGTTGTCTGCTTCCAACACACTCTTTGGAAGTCATTTCTATTCTGTTGGATCCCCAGGGCCATCTACTGCCTAGAAGGATTGGAGCTTAAACAGTGAAAAGCCACTTCTGTGGCTGTACTGAGAGTCTGAGTAAGGTACTGTATATAATATGTGGCTGTACTGAGAGTGAGTAAGGTACTGTATATAATATGTGGCTGTACTGAGAGTCTGAGTAAGGTACTGTATATAATATGTGGCAGTATTGAGAGTGCGTAAGGTACTGTATATAATATGTGGCTGTACTGAGAGTGAGTAAGGTACTGTATATAATATGTGGCTGTACTGAGAGTGAGTAAGGTACTGTATATAATATATGGCTGTACTGAGAGTGAGTAAGGTACTGTATATAATATGTGGCTGTACTGAGAGTGAGTAAGGTACTGTATATAATATGTGGCTGTACTGAGAGTGAGTAAGGTACTGTATATAATATGTGGCTGTACTGAGAGTGAGTAAGGTACTGTATATAATATGTGGCTGTACTGAGAGTGAGTAAGGTACTGTATATAATATGTGGCTGTACTGAGAGTGAGTAAGGTACTGTATATAATATGTGGCTGTACTGAGAGTGAGTAAGGTACTGTATATAATATGTGGCTGTACTGAGAGTGAGTAAGGTACTGTATATAATATATGGCTGTACTGAGAGTGAGTAAGGTACTGTATATAATATGTGGCTGTACTGAGAGTGAGTAAGGTACTGTATATAATATATGGCTGTACTGAGAGTGAGTAAGGTACTGTATATAATATGTGGCTGTACTGAGAGTGAGTAAGGTACTGTATATAATATGTGGCTGTACTGAGAGTGAGTAAGGTACTGTATATAATATGTGGCTGTACTGAGAGTGAGTAAGGTACTGTATATAATATGTGGCTGTACTGAGAGTGAGTAAGGTACTGTATATAATATGTGGCTGTACTGAGAGTGAGTAAGGTACTGTATATAATATGTGGCTGTACTGAGAGTGAGTAAGGTACTGTATATAATATATGGCTGTACTGAGAGTGAGTAAGGTACTGTATATAATATGTGGCTGTACTGAGAGTGAGTAAGGTACTGTATATAATATATGGCTGTACTGAGAGTGAGTAAGGTACTGTATATAATATGTGGCTGTACTGAGAGTGAGTAAGGTACTGTATATAATATGTGGCTGTACTGAGAGTGAGTAAGGTACTGTATATAATATGTGGCTGTACTGAGAGTGAGTAAGGTACTGTATATAATATGTGGCTGTACTGAGAGTGAGTAAGGTACTGTATATAATATGTGGCTGTACTGAGAGTGAGTAAGGTACTGTATATAATATGTGGCTGTACTGAGAGTCTGAGTAAGGTATTGTATAGATTCTATAGAATATGTCCATCCATACTCACCACAGTTCGTCCACCAGTCTAACGAGCACAAAGAAGGTGTTCTTGCTGACCCGCTTCTTAAACGTGTCTGGACTGTGACAGAACCTGGTGTATGTGGTCCATGGTCAAGGAGGACACTGAAATGACCTGCACTCTCAAGTATTACGTCCCACATTCACAGAAGTCACTTTAGGTGTCAACATAGTAGGGACACAATCACGTTTACTTACACACCCTTTCTGTATTCATCTCATCACCACAAGCCAAATCCATTCAGTTGTTAGTATTCCAACACACAATATTCTAGCTGGTGGCAACCAAAAAAGGATATCTGTAGTGGAGCTTCTTAATGAGGTCCTCTGGGCTGATGAAGGTCCTGTATGTGGTCAGGAAGACCTCACAGTACAACACCAGATCTGGAAGGGAGCAGAGGAGAACACCACCCCTTTAGTCCACCCCAAATCATCTGAGGTTGACAACTAACGATGGATCCTCTCAACTTTAGAGAACATGGATGACATGAATTGATGGGACACGTCTGGTAACCTCTGATATTCAGAGAAATACGCTGGTCAAGACATGCTGTAAGTCTAGACATACTGTAGCTATTCTACAACTTAACATTTCACTGTAGACCAATTTAACAGACAAAAAGCGTGATCAGATTCCTCTGGTTTGAACGACATCTACGATACACACACACAGAACCACAGTAACACACATTTTAATAGGGGCTGATGTCGAACGGTGATAAACGCTACCTACCTTTGCGGTCTGTCTCTGTGGCGTGGACTAACAGAATATCCCCTGATCCAGCACGCACATCAGGTCCATCGTCATTCTGAGAGAAAGAGAGAACGAGAGAGATGAAGGGAGAGATGAATAGATGGAGAAAAAGAGAGCAGCGAGAGAGAGAGAGAGACAGGAGGGAGGCAAGGCAGATCGATAGAGAGGGATGAGGCAGATAGAGAAAGGAGAGGGGAGAGAGGGGAGCGAGGCAGATGGAGAGATAGAGAAAGAGGGTTAGGGAGAGATTTTATGAGGATTAAGGCAGGAATGCAGTCTCGTCCAAAATGCAGCTCTCTCCTCTCTATCCATGCTCTCTCTCCCTCGAAGCCCTGCACCAGCTCCACTGACGAGAGAGCGAGAATGAGAGAGTAGGGGGGAGAGAGAGGGCTGCTATACGCAGGACATACACTGATCACACAAGCAGACAGATCCCCAACAATACTACAGTTGTCCTTTGTTGTTTAACCAGACCTCCCTCTCTCTCTCTTTCTGACCTTGCAGAATGGACACACACACACACACACACACACACACACACACACACACACACACACACACACGTCTGTCAGACTGCACCAAAAAGGAAGGGGAATTTGAATGGAGAAACATCCCCTGCAGTTCCTCTAGAGGTCAGTAGTAGACTAAGAGAAAGAAGGAATGTGAGTGAAATGTGAATATCACCAGTGTGAAGGTTTCTTATGTCAAAGTTTCACATACAGTATGTAACATGAACAAAATAGCATTTAAAGAAATTGTAGCCAAAGACAACCACAAGCTTTCCAGAGACAATGCTTACTTAGCCAATAGACATGGGTAATAATGTTAGTTCAGTCATGAATGAGGGCAGCATTACCTCCTGTTTGAGTGTTATCCGGGACATGATCTCTTTGTGGTCGATGAGAGAGAGCTCATCCACTTCCTCCTCATCGCTCTGGACCGAGTCTGTCGACTTCTGCCTCCTGCTGACAGAAAGACCGATAGAAGCACCATTAGGTCTGTTTACGTAAACTTACATACATAGACATCGAATGATTACCTAGAATAAAATTGTTACCCATGATAAATGTTCCATTCAAATTGCACTGGTCAGAAGGGGCTTAGTTTCTTCTAGTAATTCTCTCTCTATGCTTACATAGACCTAGCATTGGTCATTAATCAGTATCCATTTCATTCAATTGCTGTTTTACCTTCTAGGATCACCAGATCAAGTAAAGATATTACGCCTGAAGCGGAGAGGGAGTGTTAATGCAATGTGACCTGAACGGTCACTTTATCCCATACCTGTCCTTGTCCAGAGCCTCCTTGCTATTGGAGGATTGCATTTGTGGGGCGGGGTCTTGAATGACATCATCAGCAGCGATTGGCTGTGAGGGGCAGAGTAAGCTCTGTCAAGGTAGGTTGTGGAGCAGGAATCATGGAACACCAACACATAATTTACACAAAGGCTGTCTCCATCAAAAGAGTTGAAATGGAGTTAGCTACCCCTAATGTAATAGATAGAACTTGTCATTAAACACTGATACATATATTTGCTCATCCCCTTAATGGTTACAGTTAGTATTGTTGCAATAATCCGATCCTAGAGCTGTAATTTCTTCAAGAAAACAGTCCTAAACTGCCTTACGTAGTCACGTGTTTATTTTTCCAAGCTTTAGCACAAGACGTTTGGCATAAAGCAGGTTTTTAAAGGATCAACGAGTTTAGTCTGCTTTGTGCTTTCATTTTTTTGCCATGGAAAATCGAGTATTGTAGTATCGTGACAATCCTACTAGGTTGAGTGCATTAGTTACTTACTCTGAGGCAGGGAGGCAGCTCCAGCTCCTCATTGGCCTGGCTGGATGAGTACAGGTTGACATACTCGCCCTCGCCACCCTCGTCGACGCTCTACGGGAAGAGAAGAGGGACACCATGGTTGAGAGGGACGGCCACAGAATAATTTAGCATAGAACATACTGTGGAGACAGCAAACTCAGGGCTACGGTGAGGTATGGAGAAGCACTTCTATATTGAGTTGTATGGTTGGATGTGTCAATAATTGGCCACCAGGTGGCACTGGTGTACATGATTAGTGTTTAATGAGTGTACAGTATTTCAGTATAATGTGTGTCTGTTACACATGACGGTGAACAGGTGAAACACAGTCAAAAGTTGTATGGGTTCCATTTAGATCCATAACTACAATCAGTCAGGATAATACCATAAGCAGTAGTCAAGAATCACCAAAACAGGAGGAAATCTTTCACTATGGTCCACAGTTTAGATGCTTTGTGATTACTGGTATGACAAGATAAATGGTCCTGGAAATCAATGAGTCACCAACAATGTTATTGTCTGACGGGCATCCACCTTAAAATGACTCCTTATTACTGAAACATATCTCCCCGTTATCGTCTGTCTGTCTGTCTGTCTGCCCGCCCTTCTGTGTCTGCCCGCCCGCCCGTCTGTCTGTCAGCTCACCACTGCCGAGGTGCGGAGGAGAGAGTCAGTTAGAAGAGAAGTGGTCTCAGGAGGAGGAAGACAGATGGCCACAGAGCCCAATGAGTTGGCCAGGGAACCGTTGGGCCCGCCCCTGCTGCCATCCAATACAGTGGCATTGGTCAAGGCGACCTGGTCTGAACTCTGCGATTGGTAGGAAGTAGGAAAGGAAACCAGGAATCAGGAGAGAAGGACAGTGTTATGACAGGTTGAGAAAATAAATCAGACAGAATTAAAGCTGAAAAGTAGAAAGAAAAAAAAGTCCCCATCAGCACCTCCTCTCCTGGACTAAAGTGGATGTATAGTTCAACATACTGTAATGGACTGATATCAATCTTTCCATGCCGTCCATGTGACTGTATGTGTGTAAGTGTGAATCAGAGAGTGTGTTTGTCTGAGATTGTGTAGTCATGGCGACCAGGTGAGCAGATTCCTGTGAGGAGGAGAAGCAGAAAGCTAGTAACCTGCTGTAACACGATGTGCACTGTCTACCAACCCTGTTAAGTACAGTAGCGGTATATGGGCCAAATCAGAGAGGAAGCCAAGCCAGCGAAAAGCCATATTACAACCTGTTGTGATAATTGCGTTGTTTGTTCTATAACCCATTCGTTCATACGCCACTGTGGTAAACAATAAGGACGTGACAACAAAAAGACAACAGTGGCAGAATAAATTCAACTACACATAGGCTTGTTTCATCACAAAACTGTAGAGCAACATCTGTCCTGTGAAGTCCACAAAGCAAATACTGCATGTAACAAACAGTTATATCACCTGCAGCATGGTCAAGCAAGTTAATGTTTTTTAACAGCTTACTCTTACTATACAACTACTGATTTAGAAGCAGAGTTACCGGAAGGCAGCACAGACAACAGGAGCACTGCCTCCGCTATTCCAGCTACATTTCAACTTAAACATTTAAAACATCAACAAGGCTAATACAGTGCATTGGGAAAGTATACAGACCCCTTGACATTTTGTTACATTACAGCCTTATTCTAAAATATATATATTTTTAAATCCTGTCAATCTACACACAATGCACTATAATACAGTTTTGCAAATTTATTACAAATAAAAAAACAGAAATATCACATGTACATAAGAATTCAGACCCTTTACTCAGTACATTTACTTTTGGCAGCGATTACAACCTTGAGTCTTCTTTGGTATGACGCTACAAGCTTGACACAACTGTATTTTGGGAGTTTCTCCCATTATTCTCTGCAGATCCTATCAAGCTCTGTCAGATTGGATGGGGAGCGTCGCTGCACAGCTATTTTCAGGTCTCTCCAGAGATGTTTGATCGGGTTCAAGTCCGGGCTCTGGCTGGGCCACTCAAGGACATTCAGAGACTTATCCTGAAGCCTCTCATGTGTTGTCTTGGCTGTGTGCTTAGGGTTGTTGTCCTGTAGGAAAGTAAACCTTCGCCCCAGTCCGAGGTCCTGAGTACTCTGGAGTAGGCTTTCATCAAGAATCTCTCTATACTTTGTTCCAGTCATCTT
Source organism: Oncorhynchus keta (assembly GCF_023373465.1). Lineage (NCBI taxonomy): Eukaryota > Metazoa > Chordata > Actinopteri > Salmoniformes > Salmonidae > Oncorhynchus > Oncorhynchus keta. Next base: position 16,549,609 of record NC_068429.1, read on the forward strand.
TCCCCTCGATCCTGACTAGTCTCCCAGTCCCCACAGCATGATGCTGTCACCAACATGCTTCAACGTAGGGATGATGCCAGGTTTCCTCCAGACGTGACACTTGGCATTCAGGCCAAAGAGTTAAATATTGGTTTCATCAGACCAGATAATCTTATTTCTCATGGTCTGAGAGTCCTTTAGGTGCCTTTTGGCAAACTCCAAGCGGGCTGTCATGTGCCTTTTACTGAGGAGTGGCTTCTGTCTGGCCACTCTACCATAAAGGCCTGATTGGTCGTCCTTCTGGAAGGTACTCCCATCTCCACAGAGGAACTCTGGAGCTTTGTCAGAGTGACCATCGGGTTCTTGGTCAACTCCCTGACCAAGGTCCCCCCCCCTGCTTAGTTTGGCCGGGCAGCCAGCTCTAGGAAGAGTCTTAGTGGTTCCAAACTTCTTACATGGAGGATGATGGAGGCCACTGTGTTCTTGGGAACCTGAAATGCTGCAGAAATGTTTTGGTAACCTTTTCCAGACAAATGCCTCGACACAATCCTGTTTCGGAGCTCTACAGACAATTCCTTCAACTTCATGGCTTGGTTTTTGTTCTGACATGCACTGACAATTGTGGGACCTTGTATAGACAGGCGTGTGCCTTTCCAAATCATGTCCAATCAATTGAATTTACCACAGGTGGACTCCAGTCAAGTTGTAAAAACATCTCAAGGATGATCAACGGAAACAGGATGCACCTGAGCTCAATTTCGAGTCTCATATCAAAGGGTCTGAATACTTATATAAATAAGGTATTTCAGTTCATCTCTAAGAGACAGAACCTGTCTACTTTCTGAGCAGTATGACGGCTGCGTGGTCCCATGGTGTTTTTACTTGCATACTATTGTTTGTACAGATTAACATGGTACCTTCAGGAGTTTGGAAATTACTCCCAAGGATGAACCAGACTTGTAGAGGTCTACAATTATTTTTCTGAGGTCTTGGCTGATTTCATGGGAAAATCAAAAGATGTCAAGCAAAGAGGCACTGAGTTTGAAGGTAGGCCTTGAAAAACATCCACAGGTACACATCCAATTGACTCAAATGATGTAAATTAGCCAATCAGAAGCTTCTAAAGCCATGATATCATTTTATGGAATTTTCCAAGCTGTTTAAAGGCACAGTCAACTTAGTGTATGTAAACTTCTAACCCACTGGAATTGTGATAGTGAAATAATCTGTTTGTAAACAATTGTTGGAAAAATGTCGTGTTTCATGCAGAAAGTAGATGACCTAAACGACTTGCCAAAACTATAGTTTGTTAACAAGATATTTGTGGAGTGGTTGAAAACCGAGTTTTAATGACTCCAACCTAAGTGTATGTAAACTTCCGACTTCAACTGTATATCCATCCTGCCCTGCCTTCCTAAAATCTTCGAAAGCCAAGTGAACAAACAGATCACCGACCATTTCGAATCCCACCGTACCTTCTCTGCTATGCAATCTGGTTTTCGAGTTGGTCATGGGTGCACCTCAGCCACGCTCAAGGTCCTAAACAATATCATAACCGCCATCGACAAAAGACAGAACTGTGCAGCAGTCTTCATCGACCTGGCCAAGGCTTTCGACTGTCAATCACCGCATTCTTCTCGGCAGACTCAATAGCCTTGGTTTCTCAAATGACTGCTTCGCCTGGTTCACAAACTACTTCTCAGATAGAGGTCAGTGTGTCAAATCGGAGGGCCTGTTGTCCGGACCTCTGGCAGTCTCCATGGGGGTGCCACAGGGTTAAATTCTCGGGCCAACTCTTTTCTCTGTATATATCAATGATGTCGCTCTTGCTGCTGGTGATTCTCTGATCCACCTCTACACAGACGACACCATTCTGTATACATCTGGCCCTTTTGACACCGCACAACACTCCTTCAGTGTTGTTAACAAAAGGCTAAGCTTGTGTTTGAATTTATTTCATTTCATTTGCGATTTTCATGAATAGGAAAAGTTGCGTTATGGTAATGCGCTTGAGGCTATGATTACGCTCCCGGATACGGGATTGCTAGTCGCAAGAAGTTTTAAGAACAAATTCTTATTTACAATGGAATAGTGGGTTAACTGCCTTGTTCAGGGGCAGAACGACAGATTTTTACCTTGTCAGCTCGGGGATTCAATCTAGCAACCTTCCGGTTTCTGGCCCAACCCTCTAACCTCTAGGCTACCTGCCGCCCCACAAACCAAGCAATCTGATAAAAACCACACACAGGTGGGCGTGTACACACCATCCCTCTCACACAAACACATAAGAGACACTAAACCTAAAGCAACATGGTTATGCAAAAGTGGAGCGAGAACGAATGAGGATGTTTCCACTGAAGACTAAGGACAGTTTATATTCTTTCCACCTAACAAAATGTTCCGACATACTATTCCCCACAATGTACAACCATAAAACATACTAAACAACACACACACACACAGAGAGCGGAGCAGAAAGATTTTCCACTGAAATGGCATTGTTGGCACTAAATCGAATTACTAAATGAAATATATTGCATATATTTTCTATTTCCTTCCCGACCTCCCATCCTCATGGCATCCCCCCATAACATCACGCCCCGAGGACTTGAGGAATGTGGACATTCCATTGGCACAAACACTGCGAGGGGATTGAGGGGTTGGGGGAGGCATGAGAGGTGTAAGAGAGAGAGGGGGAGGGTGAAGTAGAATGGGAGCGGGAGAAAAGTGGTTTTAAATTGTAAAGTGTACAGTAATGTTTAATGTGTAAATGAAGTTGGATTTGATTTAGTGGGAAAAAATGGTTTGAGGTGAAAAGGACTGAGAAAAGAAGAAGAGCGGTAGAGGAAGAAGAAAGGTAGAGGAGGAAGAAGAAGAACAGGAGGGAATCTGTTTTGCATCAGGCCAGGTCCAAATCGAGTGATTCCACAGGGACACACCCCCTCTCTCTGACCTCCTCAGCGTGCCCCCCACCACACCCAGGGGCCATACGCAGTCAGCCCACTCCCCAAGACCATCTGCCTCATATCCATTAGAGATCAAGGGTCAGGGGAGAACAGCAGCAAGTGTTAGCATTGTTAAAGATTTTTGAAAAGTGATATCCCAAATATAAATACAGTGAAGTACACAAACTAAAGGGGGGGAGGGAGTTTTGGGCAAAATGTTGTTTTTTAGACAACTGCATAACTTCAAAGAGTAGGGCATTCAAATCAAATCTAATTTTATTTGTCACATACACATGGTTAGCAGATGTTAATGCGAGTGTAGTGAAATGCTTGTGCTTCTAGTTCCGACAATGCAGTAATAACCAACGAGTAATCTAACCTAACAATTCCACAACAGCTACCTTATACACACAAGTGTAAAGTTATAAAGAATATGTACAGAAAGATATATGAATGAGTGATGGTACAGAACGGCATAGGCAAGATGCAGTAGATGGTATAGAGTACAGTATATACATATGATATGAGTAATGTAGGGTCCGTAAACATTATATTAAGTGGCATTGTTTAAAGTGGCTAGTGATACATTTTTTACATCAATTTTTCAATTATTAAAGTGGCTGGACTTGAGTCAGTATGTTGGCAGCAGCCACTCAATGTTAGTGGTGGCTGTTTAACAGTCTGATGGCCTTGAGATAGAAGCTGTTTTTCAGTCTCTCGGGTCCCTGCTTTGATGCACCTGTACTGACCTTGCCTTCTGGATGATAGCGGCGTGAACAGGCAGTGGCTCGGGTGGTTGTTGTCCTTGATGATCTTTATGGCCTTCCTGTGACATCGGGTGGTGTAGATGTCCTGGAGAGCAGGTAGTTTTCCCCTGGTGGTGCTACCCTCTGGAGAGCCTTACGGTTGTGGGCGGAGCAGTTGCCGTACCAGGCGGTGATACAGCCCAACAGGATGTGCATCTGTAAAAGTTTGTGAGTGCTTTTGGTGACAAGCCAAATTTCTTCAGCCTCCTGAGGTTCAAGAGGTGCTGCTGCGCCTTCTTCACCACGCTGTCTGTGTGGGTGGACCAATTCAGTTTGTCCGTGATGTGTACGCCGAGGAACTTAAAACGTTCTACCCTCTCCACTACTGTCCCGTCGATGTGGATAGGGGGGTGCTCCCTCTGCGGATTCCTGAAGTCCACGATCATCTCCTTTGTTTTGTTGACGTTGAGTGTGAGGTTATTTTCCTGACACCACACTCCGAGGGCCCTCACCTCCTCCCTGTAGGCCGTCTCGTTGTTGTTGGTAATCAAGCCTACCACTGTAGTGTTGTCCGCAAACTTGATTATTGAGTTGGAGGAGTGCATGGCCACGCAGTCGTGGGTGAACAGGGAGTACAGGAGAGGGCTCAGAACGCACCCTTGTGGGGCCCGTGTTGAGGATCAGCGGGTTGATGTTGTTACCTACCCTCACCACCTGGGGGCGGCCCATCAGGAAGTCCATTACCCAGTTGCACAGGGCAGGGTCGAGAGTTTGGAGGGTACTATGGTGTTAAATGCTGAGCTGTAGTCGAACAGCATTCTCACATAGGTCTTCCTCTTCTCCAGATGAGTTAGGGCAGTGTGGTTGCGATTGCGTCGTCTGTGGACCTATTGGGGCGGTAAGCAAATTGGAGTGGGTCTAGGGTGTCAGGTAGGCTGGAGGTGATATGGTCCTTGACTAGTCTCTCAAAAGCACTTCATGATGACGGAAATGAGTGCTACGGGGCGGTAGTCGTTTAGCTCAGTTACCTTAGCTTTCTTGGCAACAGGAACAATGGTGGCCCTCCTGAAGCATGTGGGGACAGCAGACTGGGCCAAGGATTGATTGAATATGTCCGTAAACACACCAGCCAGCTGGTTCGCGCATGCTCTGAGGACGCGGCTGGGGATGCTGTCTGGGCCTGCAGCGTTGCGAGGGTTAACACGTTTAAATGTTTTACTCACATCGGCTACAGTGAAGGAGAGTCCGCAGGTTTTCGTAGCGGGCAGTGTCAGTGGCACTGTATTGTCCTCAAAGCGAGCAAAGAAGTTATTTAGTCTGTCTGGGAGCAAGACATCCTGGTCCGCGACGGGGCTGGTTTTCTTTTTGTAATCCATGATTGACTGTAGAGCCTGCCACATACCTCGTGTCTGAGCCGTTGAATTGCAACTCTACTTTGTCTCTATACTGACGCTTAGCTTGTTTGATTGCCTTGCGGAGGGAATAGCTACACTGTTTGTATTCGGTCACGTTTCCGGTCATCTTGCCCTGGCTAAAATGCAGTGGTTCGCCCTTTCAGTTTCACGTGAATGCTGCCATCAATCCACGGTTTCTGGTTTGGGAATTTTTTAATAGTTGCTGTGGGTACGACATCGCCAATGCACTTGCTAATGAACTCGCTCACCAAATCAGCGTATTTGTCAATGTTGTTGTTGGACGCAATGCGGAACATATCCCAACCCACGTGATCGAAGCAGTCTTGAAGCGTGGAATCAGATTGGTCGGACCAGCGTTGAACAGACCTGAGCACGGAAGCTTCCTGTTTTAGTCTCTGTCTATAGGCTGGGAGCAACAAAATGGAGTCGTGGTCAGCTTTTCCGAGAAGAGGGCGGGGGAGGGCCTTATATGCGTTGCGGAAGTTAGAATAACAATTTTACCAGCCCTGGTTGCACAATCGATATGCTGATAGAATTTAGGGAGTCTTGTTTTCAGATTAGCCTCAGGATGTGGTTCCCAGTTTACATAGAGTCAAATAAAGTTTGTTCAGGGCCATTGATGTGTCTGCTTGGGGGGGAATATATACGGCTGTGATTATAATCGAAGAGAATACCCTTGGTAGATAATGCGGTCGACATTTGATTGTGAGAAATTCTAGGTCAGGTGAACAGAAGGACTTGAGTTCCTGTATGTTGTTATGATCACACCACGACTCGTTAATCATAAGGTGTACCCCCCCGCCCCTCTTCTTACCAGAAAGATGCTGTCGGCGCGATGCGTGAAGAAACCAGCTGGCTGTACCGACTCCTATAGCGTGTCTCAAGTGAGCCATGTTTCCATGAAGCAAAGAAAGTTACTGTCTCTCTGGAAGGCAACTCTTGCTCGGATTTCATCAACCTTCTTGTCAAGAGACTGGACATTGGCGAGTAGTATGCTAGGGAGTGGTGTATGAATGAAATCTAGGACTCCTCTTTATCCCCAATTTTTTCCACAGTATGCACCCACTTCTGTGTCAGTTGTTTCTTAAGTCAAAACGCATTACTTTGTATCTTATGATACAAAGCCTGGGGTAGCTTAGAACACACTGCAACAAATGCACACGTAGTACGTACACACACTTACAGGTAACTGCCAAAATAAAGGAAACGCGTGAGTAAATGAGGAATACAAAGAATATTGAAAGCAGGTGCTTCCACACAGCTGTGGTTCCTAAGGTAAAAAAAAAGAAGAATCTAATCGTATTAGACCCATGCACCGAACACAACAGTGAAGACCTTACTAACGAGTTCCTAAGCAGCAATGCAGTTAAAAAAATTAAAATAAGAAACAAAAGTAACAAATAATTAAAGAGCAGCAGTAAAATAACAATAGCGTGACTATATACAGAGGGTACCGGTACAGAGTCAATTGAGGTAATATGTACATGTAGGTAGAGTTATTAAAGTGACTATGCATAGATGATAACAGCGCTTTAGCAGCGGTGTAAAAGAGGGATGGGGCTATGTAAATACTTGGGTAGCCATTTGATTAGATATTCAGGAGTTTTATGGCTTGGCGATAGAAGCTGTTTTAGAAGCCTCTTGGACCTAGACTTGGCGCTCCGGTACCACTTGCCGTGTGGTAGCAGAGAGAACAGTCTATGACTAGGGTGGCTGAAGTCTATATCTGTTCTTAGTTCTACATTTTTTGAAAGGGGCATGCTTATTTAAGATGGTGAGGAAAGCACTTTTAAAGAATAACCAGGGGTCCTCTACTGACACGATGAGGTCAATATGCTTCCAGGATACCCAGGCCAGGTCGATTAGAAGTGTGTTAGGGAGCGCTTGACAGTGATGAGGGGTGGTTGTTTGACAGCGAACCCATAACGAACACAGGGAATGAAGCAGTAATCGATGAGATCCTGGTTGAAAACAGTAGAGGTGTATTTAGAGGGCAGGTTGGTCAGGATGATATCTATGAGGGTGCCCATGTTTACGGATTTGAGGTTGTACCTGATAGGTTCCTTGATAATTCCGGTGATGTAGTGGGAGGGGGGGGGGATCAGTCCGATATGCTCAGGGCTGATATCATACTGTGCAGACTGGCAGGTATTATCCAGGCTATCCGGGCTGAAGCGACTGAAGTTCGAGCTAAAAAGGTAAAAACCGCTAGCAGTAGCTAACAATGACTGAAAAGCTAGTAGCTAATTAGCTGGCTAGCTCCTGATGGAGGTTTCAGCTATAAGGTCTAAAAAATAGCAGATCCGTACCACACTGGGTGAGGCGAGTTGCAGGAAGGCATATTTAATTTGAAAATGGAAAAAGAGACAGATAATGAAATGTACACAAAAACAAAACCGAAAAAGACCATATTTACATGGGACGAAATCTTGGTTTTTGTACCATGCAGTGATGCAACCATGCTCTCGATGGTGCAGCTATAGAACTTTTTGAGGAGCTGAGGACTCATGCCAAATATTTAAAAGTCTCCTGAGGGGGAATAGGTTTTGTCGTGCCCTCTTCACGACTGTATTGGTGTGCTTGGACCATGTTAGTTTGTTAGTGATGTGGACGCTAAGGAACTTGAAACTCTCAACCTGCTCCACTACAACCCCGTCAATGAGAATGGGGGCGTGCTTGGTCCTCTTTTTCCCCGTAGTCCACAATCATCTCCTTTGTCTTGATCACGTTGAGGGAGAGGTTGTTGTCCTGGCACCAGGCAGTCAGGTCTCTGACCTCCTCCCTATAGGCTGTCTCGTTGTTGTCTGTGATCAGGCCTACCACTGTTGTGTCATCTGCAAACTTAATGATGGTGTTGGAGTTGTGCCTGGCTGTGCAGTCATGAGTGAACAGGGAGTACAGGAGGGGCCCCTGTGTTGAGGATCAGCGTGGCGGATGTGTTGTTACCTACCCTTACCACCTGGGGGCGGCCCGTCAGGAAGTCCAGGATCCAGTTGCAGAGGGAGGTGTTTAGTCCCAGGGTCCTTAGCTTAGTGATGAGCTTTGAGGGCACTATGGTGTTGAACGCTGAGCTGTAGTCAATGAATAGCATTCTCACATTGGTGTTCCTTTTGTCCAGGTGGGAAAGGGCAGTGTGGAGTGCAATAGAGATTGCATCATCTGTGGATCTGTTAGGGCAGTATGCAAATTGGAGTGGGTCTAGGGTTTCTGGGATAATGCTGCTGATGTGAGCCATGACCAGCCTTTCAAAGCACTTCATGGCTACAGACGTGAGTGCTATAGGTCGGTAGTAATTTAAGCAGCTTACCTTAGTGTTCTTGGGCACAGGGACTATGGTGATCTGCTTAAAACATGTTGGTATTACAGACTCGGCGGCCTTGTGAATGTCTAAAGGTCTTACTCACATCGGCTGTGTAGAGCGCGATCACACAGTCTTCCGGAACAGATAGTGCTCTCATGCATGTTCCAGTGTTACTTGCCTCGAAGTGAGCATAGAAGTAGTTTAGCTCGTCTGGTAGGCTCGTGTCACTGGGCAGCTCTCTTCTGTGCTTCCCTTTGTAGCCTGTAATGGTTTGCAAGCCCTGCCACATCCGGTCACTAGGAGCGCCGCCTAAGGGTGAGCAGTTTGTTTGCTTATGGCAGAATACAGCTCATTTAGTACGATCTTAGTGCCAGCATCAGCTTGTGGTAGTATGTAGACAGCTACGAAAAATACAGATGAAACCATCTACCTAGAGAGTTCTCATGATAAGCTGTAGACCACACTATCTCAGGAGACCAAAACCTCGAAACTTCTTTAGATATCATGCACCATCTTATTTCCAAAAATATATAGTCCTCCACCGCTTGTCTTACTAGACTGCAGTCCTATCCTGCCGATACAGCGTATAACCAGCCAGCTGTATGTTGATAATGTTGTCGTTCAGTCACAACTCCATGAAGCATAAGATATTACAGTTTTGAATGTCAAGTTGGTAGTTTAATCTTCCACGTAGGTAATCAATTTTATTTTCCAAAGACTGTACGTTTGCTAGCAGAATGGAAGGCAGTGGGAGTTTATTCGATCGCCTACGAATTCTCAGAAGGCAGCCCGGCCTCCGGCCCCTTTTTCTCCGCCTTCTCTTGACGTAAATGACGGGGATCTGGGCCTGTTCCCGGGAAAGCAGTATGTCATTCACGTCGGCCTCCTCGGATTTGTTAACCTCTCTAGGGTATGGGGGACGCTAGCATTCCAACTGGCCAACATCCAGAGGTTGCAGAGCGCCAAATTCAATTTCAGAAATGCTCATTATAAAAATTCAGAAAACAAAACATATTTTTTACATAGGTTTAAAGATGAACTTCTTGTTAAACCAACCACAGTGTCATATTTATAAAATGCTTTTCAGCGAAAGCATACCTAGCCCAGAACATACCTAGCCCAGAACATAGCCCAGTTGACAAATTATTACAAACAGTAACCAGCCATGCAGAAGCATTACAAAACTCAGAGATAAAATTCATCCCTTACCTTTGATGATCTTCATATGGTGGCAATCAGAAAACATTCATTTATTAAATAAATTTTCCTTTTGTTCGATGAAGTCTCTTTATATCCAAAAACCTCCAATTTGTTAGCGCATTTTCTTCAGTAATCCACAGGCTCAAACTCAGTCAAAACAATCAGACAAAAAATCCAAATTGTATCTGTAAAGTTCATAGAAACATGTCAAACGATGTTGATATTCAAACCTCAGGTTGTTTTTTAGCTTAAATGATCTATAATATTTCAACCGGACAATAACGTTGTCAATATAAAAGGTAAACAAGAAATGCACATGTGCCTGAAAAAAAACTTGGCGTCGTGTTAGGGTCCACTCGTTCAGACTGGTCTTACTCCCTCATTTATAAGAATATTTGACATCTAGTGGAAGGCATTTGACATCTAGTGGAAGGCAGAGGAACTGCAAATGGAGTCCTAAGTCAATGGATACTGTAATGGCATTGAATAGAAAACTACAAAACAAAAAAAAACTACTTCCTGAATGGATTTTTCTCAGGTTTTCGCCTGCTAAATCAGTTATGCTATACTCACAGACACTATTTTAACAGTTTTGGAAACTTTAGAGTGTTTTCTATCCAAATCTACCAGTATGTATGCATATCATATCTTCTGGGCCCGAGTAGCAGGCCGTTTAATTTGGGCTTTTCATCCAAAATTCCGAATGCTGACCCCTACCCTAGAGAGGTTAAAGAAGAAAAAAAGGATTCTGCCAGTTTGTGGTGAGTTATGCAGGTCTGATGTGCAGATTATATTTTCGGTCATAAGAGACAGTAGCAGCAAAATGATGTACAAAATAAGTTTTAAAAAACACAATAAGAACACGTAAAATAGGAACAAGTAAAACGTCCGCCTTCTTCTCTGGCGCTATCTTAATTAAGCAATCAGCATACCATCAAATTAGAGTGTGTGTGTGTCAGTTACCAGATCTCAACACAATTAAACACTTATGGGAGATTATGGATCGGCGCCTGAGACAGCATTTTCCACCACCATCAACAAAACATGTTGATGGAATTTCTGGTGGAAGAATGGTATAGATTTCCAGACACTTGCAGAATCTATGCCACGGTGCATTGAAGCTGTTCTGGTGGCTCGTGGTGACCCAATGCCTTATTAAGACACTTTATGTTGGTGTTTCCATTATTTTGGCAGTTACCTGTTCATCATGAGCACACCTTTATCATAATCAATGTTGGAACCATGCCCAGAGACGAACAAAACGCATCATAACCGGCTAAACATAACAGCGGGGCCGTGAGCCCCTCAGGATAAACACAACCACATCATTCAGGGCTATCAACAGTCAGATCCAGACAACACAGCCCTGGAGGCCTGCCAATTTGGGCCGCCAGGGCCAATCAGGTAGACTCACCATGGGCGTGGTCAGCGAGGCATGTCCACTCAGGTAGGAGGAGCTAGAAACCGATAGGATGAGGCCTAGGCCAGAGCCCGCATCCTCCGCCGCCACCACCAATGACGGCTGGAGGTGGCACGACAGAGAGGAGGATGAGGAGGAAGAGAGGAAGGAGAAAATGGAAGACAAAAAGAATGGGGAAAGATGGATAAGAAGAAATAAGCAGTGAGAATAGGGAGCAAAAAGGAATAGGGGAAGAAAAGGAAGAAACAAATACATGAGAGATTGAGAAAGAAAAGTAGTAAACTTTATTACCCTAGATATAGAGCAGATGGAGCAGCCGTTTTAGAACCAGAAAAGAGAGTTAAGCAGAGGACAGCAACCAGTAATGATGGTGACTGTCAGACATGCAGAAATCTACCACAGAAGAAGGGAATCAATGGAGAAAGGAGAAGACTCCTTGTTGCTGACACTGAAAATGAATCCTGTGTAATTAGTTCAGCCACACGGTCAGCAAAAGTCAAAGGGCATCATTAGGGGTCAGAAGCTTAGAAGTTACCAAAAAGTCCAGACACCTGCATTCGCTCACAGTGTTCAAATCTGACTGCGGCATGCTAAACCTACCAAGCTCTCATGGTCTGATTATGGTACAAACTCTACAGCTTCAAAGAAACCAGGTCCACTACAAGGCCCAAAACACACTTGAAATATGATTCTCCTCCCCCATCAGTCTTCTTATCTCACTGGCACACCGTCAAAATGATTATTTTTTTCTCACAAAGCTGTGTAAATCCTGTGACATGGTGGCTTATTGGACAAGAGGAATAGGATGAAGAGGTAAACCAGTCTTATCCCACCCGGGCCTCAACCTCATTAAGTCCACTACACCACCAGCCAAGATTACCAGGAGAGAGAGAGGATGAGATGGAGCAGATAGAGAGAGAGGGAGGAGGAGGATGAGGATATGGAGGAAAGAGAGAGGGAGGAGAGAAATACAGTTGGAGGAAACTAATACTTTACAACAGAAATCATCAAAATAAAGATGTGGAAAGTGTTAAAATAGAGAGTTGTTAGTGGACAGCAGAAGACCCACAGACGGTCTCTCTCAGTGTCGTCCTACTGTATGAAGTGACATCTGCTTACTGTTAGGGCTGGGAATTGCCTCACAATACTTAGGTGCCAATAGGATATGTATTGCAATTCTCACAATTCTATATATATTGTGATTCTATACTGTGATTTTATTGTGATTCGATGTTCCAAACATGTTGCTGCAGAGGGACAAGAGGGAGCCATGAGAAAACAAGTTTTGATCAGTCATGGAAATAAAAGTGCTGAAAACAAATTAGCTCCCTTTTTAAAAAGAAGATGAAGGAAAAATACAACCGACTGTCTCATTGTAATGGCTGGAATGGAAGAGATGAAACGGTATCAAACACATCAAACATATGGAAACCACATGTTTGACTCTGTTCCATAGATTCTGTTCCAGACATTACAATGAGCCCTTCCTCCTATAGCTCCTCCCACCAGCCTCTACCCAGGTCTAGTCTGACAAATCAAACGACACAAGTGTCTAACTGGTGACACCATAAAGGTTTTATCTATACAGGTTAATGCATAGTCTAACCTCACCACTTGACACCTCAATCCCCAGTTATGTTGAACCAATCCCCATTAACCTGAAAATCGATCTGACCTCCCTAGTCCCTCCCCCACAGCTCTCCCCTCTATAGACTGATTGACTGAGAAAAAGAGAAAAATGAGAGCAAGAGAAGAAAAAACAAGAGAACGAGAGACTAGGCAGACTGAACCAAACCAGCGAGAGATACCAGCGAGAGATGGATGGAGAAATGGCTTCCTGCAAGAATGCAGCTTTGGACTCTTGTCCTTTCCAGCCAACAACCAACCTGACGAGTACAAATGACCTCAGAGTTTTTCTTCTATGTCGTGTTCAAAAAGGACTGAAACAGAGAGGGTCCAATAAGAAAGGTCCCTTTTCCTTTCCTGTTGCACGTTTGAATTTTTGCCCCCATCACATGCCCTAATGAACACGACCCTGCTCTTCATTGACACGTGTTCTGGTTGCAACTGACCTATAGACAGTCAACTGTCTTCTGGGGTGTCATACAGCATAAATGACCCCAGTCAAAATCGGACACCTCACCTTTGACCCCTAGGCAACTAATGTTGCACGACCATGACCTCACTGTTTCAGTTTCACCACAGGGGGTTAAACGTTCACCTTTTAGATTACCATGTTTAATTGTTGACATGGAACTAGAACAGGGCTCCGGGCAGCCGAGCGGAAATGGAGGAAAACTCGCCTCCCTGCGGACCTGGCATCCTTTCACTCCCTCCTCTCTACATTTTCCTCCTCTGTCTCTGCTGCTAAAGCCACTTTCTACCACTCTAAATTCCAAGCATCTGCCTCTAACCCTAGGAAGCTCTTTGCCACCTTCTCCTCCCTCCTGAATCCTCCTCCCTCTCTGCAGATGACTTCGTCAACCATTTTGAAAAGAAGGTCGACGACATCCGATCCTCGTTTGCTAAGTCAAACGACACCGCTGGTTCTGCTCACACTGCCCTACCCTGTGCTCTGACCTCTTTCTCCCCTCTCTCTCCAGATGAAATCTCGCGTCTTGTGACGGCCGGCCGCCCAACAACCTGCCCGCTTGACCCTATCCCCTCCTCTCTTCTCCAGACCATTTCCGGAGACCTTCTCCCTTACCTCACCTCGCTCATCAACTCATCCCTGACCGCTGGCTACGTCCCTTCCGTCTTCAAGAGAGTGAGAGTTGCACCCCTTCTGAAAAAACCTACACTCGATCCCTCCGATGTCAACAACTACAGACCAGTATCCCTTCTTTCTTTTCTCTCCAAAACTCTTGAACGTGCCGTCCAGGGCCAGCTCTCCCGCTATCTCTCTCAGAATGACCTTCTTGATCCAAATCAGTCAGATTTCAAGACTAGTCATTCAACTGAGACTGCTCTTCTCAGTATCACGGAGGCGCTCCGCACTGCTAAAGCTAACTCTCTCTCCTCTGCTCTCATCCTTCTTGACCTATCGGCTAGCTTCGATACTGTGAACCATCAGATCCTCCTCTCCACCCTCTCCGAGTTGGGCATCTCCGGCGCGGCCCACGCTTGGATTGCGTCCTACCTGACAGGTCGCTCCTACCAGGTGGCATGGCGAGAATCTGTCTCCTCACCACGCGCTCTCACCACTGGTGTCCCCCAGGGCTCTGTTCTAGGCCCTCTCCTATTCTCGCTATACACCAAGTCACTTGGCTCTGTCATAACCTCACATGGTCTCTCCTATCATTGCTATGCAGACGACACACAATTAATCTTCTCCTTTCCTCCTTCTGATGACCAGGTGGCGAATCGCATCTCTGCATGTCTGGCAGACATATCAGTGTGGATGACGGATCACCACCTCAAGCTGAACCTCGGGAAGACGGAGCTGCTCTTCCTCCCGGGGAAGGACTGCCCGTTCCATGATCTCGCCATCACGGTTGACAACTCCATTGTGTCCTCCTCCCAGAGCGCTAAGAACCTTGGCGTGATCCTGGACAACACCCTGTCGTTCTCAACTAACATCAAGGCGGTGGCCCGTTCCTGTAGGTTCATGCTCTACAACATCCGCAGAGTACGACCCTGCCTCACACAGGAAGCGGCGCAGGTCCTAATCCAGGCACTTGTCATCTCCCGTCTGGATTACTGCAACTCGCTGTTGGCTGGGCTCCCTGCCTGTGCCATTAAACCACTACAACTCATCCCGAACGCCGCAGCCTGTCTGGTGTTCAACCTTCCCAAGTTCTCTCACGTCACCCCGCTCTCTCCACTGGCTTCCAGTTGAAGCTCGCATCCGCTACAAGACCATGGTGCTGGCCTACGGAGCTGTGAGGGGAACGGCACCTCAGTACCTCCAGGCTCTGATCAGGCCCTACACCCAAACAAGGGCACTGCATTCATCCACCTCTGGCCTGCTCGCCTCCCTACCACTGAGGAAGTACAGTTCCCGCTCAGCCCAGTCAAAACTGTTCGCTGCTCTGGCCCCCAATGGTGGAACAAATCCCTCACGACGCCAGGACAGCGGAGTCAATCACCACCTTCCGGAGACACCTGAAACCCCACCTCTTTAAGGAATACCTAGGATAGGATAAAGTAATCCTTCTCACCCCCCCCCCCTTAAAATATTTAGATGCACTATTGTAAAGTGGCTGTTCCACTGGATGTCATAAGGTGAATGCACCAATTTGTAAGTCGCTCTGGATAAGAGCGTCTGCTAAATGACTTAAATGAACTAAGTTAGAAGTGTTAAATCATCAACATTAAACCTCTATGAGTAAAACATTTAACCTTTCAGCACTCAACCATGACCACATGGATGTCCACCTGGAGAGGAGACCTCACACAAAGAACCTTGGGACCCTATTCTTCACACTTTTCCCATAGTGTGCACTGGCACGCTCCACCTTCACAACCAATGCATCAATCTCTAGTGTCCTTCTGAAACAAGACCTCTATAGAGAATTGAGAAATTCTGAGGTGGCGTAGCCAATAAGGGCTCCCAGAATGTTTGAGCGGGGGGTTGAAGACTTGAGGGTGATCACACACACTCACCAGCTGCCTCTTCTTGGGGGGCAGGGCGGGGGGGGGGGAAAGGGGTATGGGAAGGGGCTCGTGGACCGAGTCGGTGCTGCTGAAGGAGTCGTTGAGGCCATAGACGTCCTGGAAGCGTTTGTTCCTCTGCTCATAGATGCTCTCATTCTGTGGGGTCTGGTAGAACACTGAGGGCTGGGGCTCTGAGTAGTCCTCCACAAACTGCATGTACGCCAGGACTGGAGGGAGATTACATAGCAGGAGATTAAAAGTGATTCAAGTGAAACGTTAAACACGCACACTACCAGCCTCAATTTTCTTTCCCTCCATCTCTTCCAGTCCTATCCCTTCTTTTCTCAAGCACACCCCCCTCTCCATCTCTCCCTCTGCCACTCACCGTGCTTGTTCCTCTTCTCAGGCAGTGGCGGTGGACTAGAGGGCAGGTCGGCGTTCTCGCTAGCCAGGTACTGGGTCACGAACACTCCCCCGTTGCTCTGGGGCATGGGCGAGTTGGGAGTGAAGAGGGGAAAGGGTGGTGTGGGGTGCAGCAGCTCCTCCTCCGACAGGTTTTCGTATTGGGAAGGGGACCTCTCGTTGAGGGGTCCCCCCGAGGAGCCACACCCATCCTGATAAGGTGAAACCTGGGAGCTGCGGCGCTTCTTCTGGGGTAATGCTGGAGGAGCACTGATGCGGGATAGTTGCAAGGGGATGATGTGGGAACTGGGCTGGGGGGTCCAGTACTCAGACTGGGGTGGGTGGGGTTGTTGGTGGTGTGGGGCGGGTGGTGACCTGAACTGGGCGTGAGGAGGCACGGGGGAGGAGCACTCACTGTGGGACTCGGGGAGGGGGGACAGGGACATGACCCCTGAGGGGGTGGTAGTGGAGGGCAGGTGGGTGTCCCCTGTGAAGACAGCGAGGTCCTGGTGGAGGAAGTCATAGTCGGGGTCGTAACTCTCTGTGTTGTCTGGAGAAAAAATATAGGTTTTTACTGTCGCATACACCAGATAGGTGCAGTGAAATGTGTTGTAAGAGAGAGACAAAAGGTTAGAGAGGGGGACATTTGTAGAGAAAATAACAAGTGTTTGTGGTTAGGTGAGGCTGTTGAAATGTAAAGTGGGTGTTTGTTCAGTCTATGTATTTTTGTCCATCTTTACATTCTATTGTGTGTATTTTCATTGTGTGCAAGAAAGTACGCACGTTCAAAAATGTGTGTTTTTCTATTTCGCTACAGACAGTGTATAAAGATCAACCGTGACTTGTCCACCTGGCCGTGCTGCTGCTCCAGTTTCAACTATTCTGCCTGTGATTATTATTATTTGACCATGCTGGTCATTTATGAACATTTGAACATCTTGGCCATGTCCTGTTATAATCTCCACCCAGCACAGCCAGTAGAGGACTGGCCACCCCACATAGCCTGGTTCCTCTCTAGGTTTCTTCCTAGGTTTTGGCCTTTCTAGGCCTTTCTAGGGAGTTTTTCCTAGCCACCGTGCTTCTACACCTGCATTGCTTGCTGTTTGGGGTTTTAGGCTGGGTTTCTGTACAGCACTTTGAGATATCAGCTGATGTACGAAGGGCTATATAAATACATTTGATATGATTTGACTATGATAACTGTCTAATTGTATGTATATGTGTTTGTGCCCCTACCCAGTGTCTCACAGCTAGTATTTCTGGAGCACTGTCCACTGTCCTGTTCCATGGAGCAGAGCTGCTCTTCAGACCTGCTGAGCTTCCCCATGCTGCTGTAGGGCGAGAGGCGCTGAGAGTCGCACCCATACGACTGGCTGCCCCCTGAGAAACGCCTCTGGAGGAACTCCTGCTCATAGTCCTGCTGCTGCACACACAGACAGACAGAGAGACAGGCATAGAGACAGGCATAGAGACAGGCATAGAGACAGGCATAGAGACAGGCATAGAGACAGGCATAGAGACAGGCATAGAGACAGGCATAGAGACAGGCATAGAGACAGGCATAGAGACAGGCATAGAGACAGGCATAGAGACAGACATAGAGACAGACATAGAGACAGACATAGAGACAGACATAGAGACAGACATAGAGACAGACATAGAGACAGACATAGAGACAGACATAGAGACAGGCATAGAGACAGGCATAGAGACAGACATAGAGACAGACATAGAGACAGACATAGAGACAGACATAGAGACAGACATAGAGACAGACATAGAGACAGACATAGAGACAGACATAGAGACAGACATAGAGACAGACATAGAGACAGACATAGAGACAGACATAGAGACAGACATAGAGACAGACATAGAGACAGACATAGAGACAGACATAGAGACAGACATAGAGACAGACATAGAGACAGACATAGAGACAGACAGAGACAGGCAGGCACATATACACAGACAGACAATCAAAGGAGAAACCAGTTAAGTCGGCTACACAGTCAGTTTCATCAAACAATAGAAAACTGTGGATATATGATCCAGTAATGGCCGGCCTAATCAAATCTGATTTAGTCAGTCACTAGTTATGTAACACGTTATTTCACTATAGTCTGGTAATCCACCCTGATCATACTCTGATGCAGATGCTCTATAGTAGACCAGTGTACAAGACCACAGTATTACTATCGAGTAAATGGGTGTTATTCAACCATAACCCTTGGTGTGGGTTGGTGGTACCTGACTGTGGACGCTGCAGGGCAGGCTGGAGCCGCGGCTCATGGTGGCCACCACTGCTACACGGGTGGGCGACGAGGCCGACTGACGCTTCTTTGGGGGCAAAGCTGGAGGAGGGCTGGAGAGAGAGAAGTAGGACAATCTGTGAGAATGGAGGTTTTTAGGCTTCTGATACCCAACCAGACTGACAAAAAAAAAAACACAGTTTACTGCTACTTGAGCAAGATTGTGGGATATGACACTGAGGGTTTGTTATGGTAATATCAGTATTTCCTGCTTAATGCCTCTTTTGCGATCACCTCTGGAGTAGCCCAAACAGAAGTTGGGCTTTCCAGGTTATCATACTGCAATCATCACAAGTCAATGGCAGATTTAAAGGCACAACATAAAATCAGCAGGTCAAGGATACATGTGGGACCATGACTAGGAAAGTGATGACAGTTATGATATATACACACCAAACAGATACATATATGAATGTTTATATGACGACATCATTGGTACATACTCATGCACCAAGCTTTTCCTGATTGGATGAGGGCTTCATTGTATGGCGTGATGCAATGACGCATAATTAGGAACTCAAGCATGCAAGACAAGACACTCCACCAATCAGGCCCTCCACCTATCAAGACTCTTCCGGGGACGGGATTGGACAGTTAAGGAAGCAGGATGTCACAATGCAGGGGGATGACCCTACTGGCTAACGTACGTGTCAGTCTTTGTGGATCTCCGTTGGCCAGCGAAAGTGGGGCCAGTAGCCAAGTGTGCTCTGTTCCCAGGACAACATGGAGAGAGGGATGGGAAGTAGATAGAGACAGAGACAGAGTGAAAGAGAGAGGAAGACAAAGTAAAGAGAGACAGACAGCAGTGCACCTCAAAAGCCTAGTAGTAATATTCAAGGTTGTGATCTAATCTTCCGGCCAAGTCAAAGGCCTATGGATTTTTCATAGCTCCACTTCCTTAAGCCCAGCGAAAATGAATGCCTGTCTACCACCTTCCGTTTCACCACCTCTTATGACAACCCTTTTTCCACTAAAGAGGAGAAGATCATCTAGGCCAGTAGTTCCCAAACGTTTTATAGTCCCGTACCCCTTCGAACGTTCATCCTCCAGCTGCGTACTCCCTCTAGCACCAGGGTCAGCGCACTCTCAAATGTTGTTTTTGCCATCATTGTATGTTGTAAAAAATGTTGTAAAAGCGTTACATGGTCGCTGCCCATATCATTGCATAATGCAGAAAATACACAAGAGTTCAGGGGCCTTGCTTTAAAAAAGTTAACCATTTTCACTGTAGTGTCCAAAACATCTTTCAAGCTGTCAGGCATTCCCTAGGCAGCAAGAGCCTCTCGGTGGATGCTGCAGTTTACCCAAGTGGCGTCGGGAGCAACTGCTTGCATGCCCATTACCACTCCACGTTGTCTCCCTGTCATGGCTTTTGCGCCAACAGTACAGATACCAACACATCTTGACCACCAAAGTCCATTTGATGTCACAAAGCTGTCTAGTACTTTAAAAATATCCTCTCATGTTGTCCTGGTTTCCAGTAGTTTTCAGAAGAGGTTGTCTTCCTTAATTGACCCCACATAAACTTAACGGACATATAGCAGGAGCTGTGACTCATCCAGCTGCAACACATACAATTCACTGGTTTGTATGCAAAGTAGTAATTGTTTCAAAACACCTCCTGCCATGTCACTGATGCGTCGTGAAACAGTGTTGTTTGATGAAGATATTGTCTGTATAGTTTTTCGGGAGCCGTTTCCCCCAACAATGTCCCAACCATATCCTCAACAGCAGGAAGAATTAAGTCTAACTAAAAAACGTTCTGGGACACTGTAAAGTCCATGGAGAATAAGAACACCTTCTCCCAGCTGCCCACTGCACTGAAGATAGGAAACACTGTCACCACTGATAAATCCACTATAATTGAGAATTTCAATAAGCATTTTTCTATGGCTGGCCATGCTTTCCACCTGGCTACTCCTACCCCGGTCAACAGCACTGCACCCCCCACAGCAACTCGCCAAAGCCTTCCACATTTCTCCTTCTCCCAAATCCAGTCAGCTGATGTTCTGAAAGAGCTGCAAAATCTGGACCCCTACAAATCAGCCGGGCTAGACAATCTGGACCCTTCCTTTCTAAAATTATCTGCTGAAATTGTTGCCACCCCTATTACTAGCCTGTTCAACCTCTCTTTCGTGTCGTCTGAGATTCCCAAAGATTGGAAAGCAGCTGCGGTCATCCCCATCTTCAAAGGCGGGGACACTCTTGACCCAAACTGCTACAGACCTATATCTATCCTACCCTGCCTTTCTAAGGTCTTCGAAAGCCAAGTCAACAAACAGATTACCGACCATTTCGAATCTCACCATACCTTCTCTGCTATGCAATCTGGTTTCAGAGCTGGTCATGGGTGCACCTCAGGCACGCTCAAGGTCCTAAACGATATGTTAACCGCCATCGATAAGAAACATTACTGTGCAGCCGTATTCATTGATCTGGCCAAGGCTTTCGACTCTGTCAATCACCACATCCTCATCGACAGACTCGACAGCCTTGGTTTGTCAAATGATTGCCTCGTCTGGTTCACCAACTACTTCTCTGATAAGAGTTCAGTGTGTCAAATCGGAGGGTCTGCTGTCCGGACCTCTGGCAATCTCTATGGGGGTGCCACAGGGTTAATTCTTGGACTGACTCTCTTCTCTGTATACATCAATGATGTCGCTCTTGCTGCTGGTGAGTCTCTGATCCACCTCTACGCAGACGACACCATTCTGTATACTTCTGGCCCTTCTTTGGACACTGTGTTAACAACCCTCTAGGCAAGCTTCAATGCCATACAACTCTCCTTCCGTGGCCTCCAATTGCTCTTAAATACAAGTAAAACTAAATGCATGCTCTTCAACCGATCGCTGCCTGCACCTGCCCGCCTGTCCAACATCACTATTCTGGACGGCTCTGACTTAGAATATGTGGATAACTACAAATACCTAGGTTTCTGGATAGACTGTAAACTCTCCTTTCTCCAGACCCACATCAAACATCTCTAATCCAAAGTTAAATCTAGAATTGGCTTCCTATTTCGCAACAAAACATCCTTCACTCATGCTGCCAAACATACCCTTGTAAAACTGACCATCCTACCAATCCTCGACTTCGGCGATGTCATTTACAAAATAGCCTCCAATACCCTACACAACAAATTGGATGCAGTCTATCACAGTGCAATCCGTTTTGTCACCAAAGCCCCATATACTACCCACCATTGCGACCTGTACGCTCTAGTTGGCTGGCCCTCGCTTCATACTCGTCGCCAAACCCACTGGCTCCATGTCATCTACAAGACCCTGCTAGGTAAAGTCCCCCCTTATCTCAGCTCGCTGGTCACCATAGCATCACCCACCTGTAGCACGCGCTCCAGCAGGTATATCTCTCTGGTCACCCCCAAAACCAATTCTTTCTTTGGCCGCCTCTCCTTCCATTTCTCTGCTGCCAATGACTGGAACGAACTACAAAAATCTCTGAAACTGGAAACACTTATCTCCCTCACTAGCTTTAAGCACCAACTGTCAGAGCAGCTCACAGATTACTGCACCTGTACATAGCCCACCTATAATTTAGCCCAAACAACTACCTCTTTCCCTACTGTCTTTATTTTATTTATTTATTTAGCTTCTTTGCACCCTATTATTTCTATTTCTACTTCGCACATTCTTCCACTGCAAATCTACCATTCCAGTGTTTTACTTAATATATTGTATTAACTTTGCCACCATGGCCTTTTTTTGCCTTTACCTCCCTTATCTCACCTCATTTGCTCACATCGTATATAGACTTATTTTTATGTATGTGTGTTTTACTCCATGTGTAACTCTGTGTCGTTGTATGTGTCGAACTGCTTTGCTTTATCTTGGCCAGGTCGCAATTGTAAATGAGAACTTGTTCTCAACTTGCCTACCTGGTTAAATAAAGGTGAAAAATAAAAGGTGAAAAATATATATAAAAAAAAAGATCTGTCAAGTTGGTTGTTGATCATTGCTAGACAGCCAATTTCAAGTCTTGCCATAGATTCTCAAAATGATTTAGGTCAAAACCTTAACTAGGCCACTCAAGAACATTCAATGTTGTCTAGCTAAGCAACTCCAGTGTATATTTGGCTTTGAGTTTCAGGTTATTATCCTTCTGAAAGGTGAACTTGTCTCCCAGTGTCTGTTTGGAAAGCAGACTGAACCAGGTTTTCCTCTAGGATTGTGCCTGTGCTAAGCTCCCCCAAAAAAAAAAAAACCTAGCCCTTGACGATGATGAGCATATCCATAACACGATGCAGCCACCTCCATGCTTGAAAATACACTGCTCAAAAAAATAAAGGGAACACTAAAATAACACATCCTAGATCTGAATGAATGAAATATTCTTATTAAATACTTTTTTCTTTACATAGTTGAATGTGCTGACAACAAAATCACACAAAAATGATCAATGGAAATCAAATTTATCAACCCATGGAGGTCTGGATTTGGAGTCACACTCAAAATTAAAGTGGAAAACCACAACAGGCTGATCCAACTTTGATGTAATGTCCTTAAAACAAGTCAAAATGAGGCTCAGTAGTGTGTGTGGCCTCCACGTGCCTGTATGACCTCCCTACAATGCCTGGGCATGCTCCTGATGAGGTGGCAGTTGGTCTCCTGAGGGATCTCCTCCCCGACCTGGACTAAAGCATCCGCCAACTCCTGGACAGTCTGTGGCATTGGTGGATGGAGCGAGACATGATGTCCCAGATGTGCTCAATTGGATTCAGGTCTGGGGAACGGGTGGGTCAGTCCATAGCATCAATGCCTTCCTCTTATAGGAACTGCTGACACACTCCAGCCACATGAAGTCTAGCATTGTCTTGCATTAGGAGGAACCCAGGGCCAACCATACCAGCATATGGTCTCACAAGGGGTCTGAGAAGCTCATCTCAGTACCTAATGGCAGTCAGGCTACCTCTGGCGAGCACATGGAGGGCTGTGCGGCCCCCCAAAGAAATGCCACCCCACACCATGACTGTCCCACCGCCAAACCGGTCATGCTGGAGGATGTTGCAGGCAGCACAACGTTCTCCACGGCGTCTCCAGACTGTCACATGTGCTCAGTGTGAACCTGCTTTCATCTGTGAAGAGCACCGGGCGCCAGTGGCAAATTTGCCAATCTTGGTGTTCTCTGGCAAATTAAAAACGTCCTGCACGGTGTTGGGCTGTAAGCACAACCCCCACCTGTGGACGTCGGGCCCTCATACCACCCTCATGGAGTCTGTTTCTGACCGTTTGAGCAGACACATGCACATTTGTGGCCTGCTGGAGGTCATTTTGCAGGGCTCTGGCAGTGATCCTCCTTGCACAAAGGCGGAGGTAGCGGTCCTGCTGCTGGGTTGTTGCCCTCCTACGGCCTCCTCCACATCTCCTGATGTGCTGGCCTGTCTCCTGGTAGCGCCTCCATGCTCTGGACACAACGCTGACAGACACAGCAAACCTTCTTGCCAGATCTCGCATTGATGTGCCATCCTGGATGAGCTGCACTACCTGAGCCACTTGTGTGGGTTGTAGACTCAGTCTCATGCTACCGCTAGAGTGAAAGCACCGCCAGCATTCAAAAGTGACCAAAACATCAGCCAAGAAGCATAGGAACTGAGAAGTGGTCTGTGGTCCCCACATGCAGAACCACTCCTTTATTGGGGGTGTCTTGCTAATTGCCTATAATTTCCACAACAGCATGTGAGATTTATTGTCAATCATTGTTGCTTCCTAAGTGGACAGTTTGATTTCACAGAAGTGTGATTGACTTGGAGTTACATTGTGTTGTTTAAGTGTTCCCTTTATTTTTTTGAGCAGTGCATAAAGAGTGATAGTCAGTGATGTGTTTGCCCCAAACATAATGCTTTGATTCAAGACAAAGTTAATTTCTTTTACACATTTTTTGCAGTAATACTTTAGTGCCTTATTGCAAACCGGATGCATGTTTTGTAAAAAAGAAATTCTGCACAGGCTTCCTTCTTTTTACTCTCATTTAGGTTAGTATTGTGGAGTAACTACAATGTTGATGATCCATCATCAGTTTTCTGCTATCACAGCCATTAAACTAACTTCCTCTCCAGCAACTGAGTTAGGAAGGATGCCTGTATCTTTGTAGTGACTGGGTGTTTTGATACACCAACCAAAGTGTAATTAATAACTTCACTGTGCTCAAAGGGATATTCACTGTGCGCTTTAATTATTTTTACATCTAACAATAGGTGCCCTTCTTTTCGAGGCATTGGAAAAACTCCCTGGTCTTTGTGGTTGAACCTGTGTTTGAAATTCACTGAGAGACCTTACAGATAATTGTATGTGTGGGGGTACAGAGATGAGGTAGTCATTCAAAAAGCATGTTAGACACTATTATTGCACACAACTTAGTCCACACAACTTATGTGACTTGTTAAACAAATGTTTACTCTTTATAGTTTGTAAAAATAAAACAAAATCCACTTTGACATTGTGGGAAATTCACAAAATCTCAATTTAATCAATTTAAAATGTTAAATTCAGGCTGTAACAACAAAATGTGGAAAAAGTCAAGGTGTGTGAATACTTTCTGAAGGCACTGTATATTGTAGATTAATATAATTCCTCTTTAAGATAAAAGTTTTCTACCAAATTTGTTTGAAAATGATGGATAGAGACTACAGCCCTGGTCAAAAGAAGTGCACTACACAGGGAATAGGGTGCTATTTGTGAGATACCATGACACGTTTCAGACTCAATTAGACCCAATTCATAAATAGACCCTGACATCATGTCAATCAAAAATGATTCATGCTGACTTGCATCAACATTCCAGTTTAACTACACTTCACCTCCTCTCTGGCAGAATTCTAAAATAAAACATTCAGATGTTCTCATGCAACAGCACAAAAAAATGATTTATGCTGACCAGCACAAACGTTTCAGTTTTATCTTCACTTCAATTCCTCTTTGGCAGAATTCTAAAAAGAAAAAACTTCCAGAAGTGCCCACGCAACAGCACCACAGAAGCGGTCACTTACACCATGTGGCACTGGACCGCTTCTGCTTTTTGTCTGACTGCAGACACTCGAGACTGCAGGTTCCTTCTCATTACTGTGGCAGGGGAGAACTTCTCTTTCCACTGGGAACTTACAGTAACAAACATGACCGCTTTAAGACAGTCAGAAACAGGAACTTCAAAGTGATAGAATGACAATTTCACTCATTGAAATCAGTGTGCGACAACTCATACATAGAGTGAAATATTATTTGTTTTTGTTTCACTAAGGTAAAGAGAGTCTGAGCGGGACTGAAAAAACACTCTCACGCTACATGGGTGCATCTCAATAGTCTCAAGTAGCTTCATCTCCTAATTTCTTCCAAGTTAAATAAATATCTCACTCTAAATATCTGGAAGAAGCCAATTCAATGAATTGCAGATGAGGACAGGGCGATGAGAAGATAAAGCCCTACACAACTGAAAATGTTGAATACACCATATTTAAGACTCAGGGGAAAAACTCTGGGCCCTAAAACTAAAAGCCCCTAAATATTCAGTCCAGTCCAGTGGGCCCTGGTGCATACTATTGGCATGCCACTGTCGATTATATCCAAAGATGGGAGTCCAGTGCTACTCACCTGAGCGCATCCATTTTCAGGCCAGGGAGGGGGGGTTTGGGCGGAGCTACGTCCTCCTCTGCCATGTCCGTCACAGCCTCGGTGAGCGGGGTCTTACTCAGGATCTCCCTCTCCCGTTCTGTCAGTGGCAACTCTGACCTGCTGGGAACAGAACAGGAGAGAGAGTCCGTGTGTGTGACAGAGATAGACTGACAGGAAAAAGTCTGGTGTATGTAGGGTTGTTTGTGTGCGTTCACTCACCTCTCTGGTGTAGTGATAGGTGGTGGTGGGGGTCTGTTGGGTGTGGTGGGGGAGGGTTGCTCCTGTTTCTTTATGGTGAGTTTGACCAGCTCCTGTTAGAACCACACAACTTCAATGTGTACAGTATACTGTTTTCAATCAGATTAAGATCTGTTCATTACATAATTTAGACAAAAACTGAGTGGTCAGAGAGCAGACCTGGGTCAAATACATTCAGTTGTAAAGACTTTTGAAGTATTTGCACTTTCAGGACCATTCCATTTGTTGACATTGTACCAGGCAAGCTAACCAAACCACAGCATACGTATTTGAAAGTAGGCCTATTTGACAAATGTATTTGCCACAGCTCGGCAAGGGAGAAACAGACACTATGACCCTCTCTGAGAGCTGTGGAAAGCTGCGAGCTATCGTTTCACAGACCCACCGACTGTCCCTCTTACCTTGACCCCATCCAGAACGGCTTTGATGACTGTCGTGACCGCGACCACGTTGTCCTTGTCATCAAGGTTGATGCCGTCCAGCATGACGTGGTCGGACCAGCGGATCAGGTTGGCAAGGCTCTGGTACACCCGGTTGTGACACGACGACACAGCCGAACTGAGGAGAAAGGAGAGAAGTGACAGTAAATGACAAGAAGGAAGAGATGGACAGAAAGGGGAGGCTGAGATTGGGGGGGGAGTGGAAAAGTAAAGATGAAGAAAAGGGGGGATGGCGTAGAACAGTAGAGTGATGGCAGGGTTACAGGGAAGAAAGGATGGAAACAGAATGTAAGAGGGGAACAGAGAATGTAAGAGGGGAACAGAGAATGTAAGAGGGGAACAGAGAATGTAAGAGGGGAACAGAGAATGGAAGAGGGGAACAGAGAATGGAAGAGGGGAACAGAGAATGGAAGAGGGGAACAGAGAATGGAAGAGGGGAACAGAGTGGGGGTGTAGGGAAGAAGAGCGAGGGATACACATTTCATGTCGGGTTCTATAGATTGAGAATACGGACAACTAGCTAGACTAAAGGACCACATCTCTTCTCCCGCACTGTGACAGCCATATGCGTTAACTCAATGTCTCCTCCGAGGGGATTTATTGAGGAAGTGTGTGTGTGTGCGCGTGTGTGTGTGTGACTGGAAAAAGTGTGTTTGTGGTGGTATTAAGTGGAGAATGTGTGTCTGTTCTGGTCTAGGTGTATGTGGCTGTGCTGAACGGACCATTGAGAAACAGTAGGGCGTGGTGGAGGTTCAGACCAGTCACAACACGCTGCAGCTGATTCACAACTCTGGAATATCCCTCCTGTCTCTACAGGATACAGCTCTATACATCTATACAACGGTCCTCCCCATGAGTTTACCAGTCAAATTTCAAGGGTTACAGGTTCCAAGCCTTTTCTCTAGATTCTATTTCTATGAAACTGCTACAGTAGAGCTAAGGGCTGTCTGGGCAAAATGGAGCCTAAGACCGGGGCTAAGGCTCGTGGCCACAATTAACAAACTAAGTGGGCAAGAGGAGAGAGCCTAGCAAAAGACCATTCAGCAATAACAACTGGAGTCATAATAAAGCATCTCAAAGTAGAAGTGCATCTGATCTAGGATCAGATTTGATTTTTAGATCACATTGAATAAGATTACATGGACAGTGGGGACCTGATCCTAGTCTAAGACACTTTATGAATACAGGCACTGGACCCAGGTGGTTCCAGAAGCAGACGGGTAGGGCTCGAGTCCCTGAGGCGGGTTGTGATCTGGGACGGTTGTCACCAACCTTTTCTGAGCCGAGATCAATTTCTGAGTCAAAATGCAGGATGAGATCTATCGCTCAGAATTTAAAAAACATGACACGAAAAGCATAAGCCTATGCAACAACCTATTAAAACCAGTTCTGTAGCAATGAGGTGTGTGCAGTAGGCGATAGACCCAATACAATTCTTGAATTTCCCTGCCAATGGCATTGCAATGTTGTTCTTCTCAGAGGGTTTTATTATATTATATCTGGAGCTCTTTCCAGATATGAAATACCAGAGCACACGAGATGAACACTCCAGGAAGCCTGAGGTGATTATGTCTCACTATGATGTCACCAAGTGTAGCTCCTGATGATGTCACAACATCCGTTCTCCTTTTTGAGCAACGTTCCAACAGGACACATCAAAAGCAAATAGGTAGCAGTTGATGATCAAACCACTTTAATGAGGTTGTTACATAACGTCTTGGGGAATGGAGACGCCTTTTGTTTACATTATTTTGTGGCAAAACAGCAAGAACATTCTGTGAGAAAGTAGTACGCAGCCCATCTCACTAAGGGGCAACATGCCTAGGCTATGACTGGGTAACAATATGTAAGGAATGACCAACAGTCTTTCCTAAATGCTCAAAATTGTATATATATATAAAAATATATATGACACAACAAAAACAACAAAGTGAATGGAAATTTGGTAACAAAAAAAAAACTCACCAAAATAAAAACAAAATACGGTATGATCATATACTGGGCCAAAGATCCCTCACCAATGCTGAATACTAACCAAAGCCCAGTTCCTTTGACCTATAGTACCCAGTCAAAAGTTTGGACAACTGCTCATTCAAGGGTTTTTCTTTATTTGTACTATTTTCCACATTGTAGAATAATAGTGAAGACATCAAAATTGTGAAATAACACATATGGAGTCATGAAGTAACAGAAAAACAAAAAAAGTGTAAAACAAATCAAAATATACTTTAGATTTTTCAAAGTAGCCACCCTTTGCCTTGATGACAGCTTTGCACACTCTTGGCATTCTCTCAACCAGCTTCACCTGGAATGCTTTTCCAACAGTCTTGAAAGAGTTCCCACGTATGCTGAGCACTTGTTCACTGCTTTTCCTTCACTCCGCAGTCCAACTGATCCCAAACCATTTCAATTGGGTTGAGGTCAGGTGATTGTGGAGGCTAGGTCATCTGATGCAGCACTCCATCACTCTCCTTCTTGGTCAAATAGCCCTTACACAGCCTGGAGGTGTGTTTTGGGTCATTGTCCTGTTGAAAAATAAGTGATCATCCCACTATGTGCAAACCAGATGGGATGGCGTATCGCTGCAGAATTCTGTGGTAGCCATGCTGGTTAATTGTGCCTTGAATTCAAAATGAATCAGACAGCGTCACCAGCTAAGCCCCCCACACCTCCTCCATGCTTCATGGTTGGAACCACACGTGGAGATCATCCATTCACCTACTCTGCGTCTCACAAAGACACTGCGGTTGGAACCAAAAAAATTACATTTAGACTCATCAGAACAAAAGGACAAATTTCCACCGGTCTACTGTTCATTACCCGTGTTTCTTGGCCGAAGCAAGTCTCTTCATCTTATTAGTGTCCTTTAGTAGTGGTTCCTTTGCAGCAATTTGACCATGAAGGCCTGATTCACGCGGTCTCCTCTTTCTGACCTAGAATACGTGGACAACTACAAATACCTAGGTGTCTGGCTAGCCTGTAAACGCTCCTTCCAGACTCATATCAAACATCTCCAATCCAAAATCAAATCTAGAATCGGATTTCAATTTCGCAACAATGCATCCTTCACTCACACCGCCAAACTTACCCTAGTAAAACTGACTATCATACCGATACTCGACTTCATCTGGTCATCTACAAAATAGCTTCCAATACTCTACTCAGCAAATTGGATGCAGTCTATCATAGTGCCATCCGTTTTGTTACCAAAGCGCCTTATACCACCCACCACTGCGACCTGTATGCTCTAGTCGGCTGGCCCTCGCTACATATTCGCCGCCAGACCCACTGGCTCCAGGTCATCTAGAAGTCTATGCTAGGTAAAGCTCTGCCTTATCTCAGCTCGCTGGTCATGATAACAACACCCACCCGTAGCACGCGCATCCCCAACACCTCCTATGGCTGCCTTTCCTTCCAGTTCTCTGCTGCCAGTGACTGGAACAAATTGCAAAAATAGCTGAAGCTGGAGACTTTCATTTCCCTCACTAACTTTAAACATCAGCTCTCTGAGCAGCTTACCGATCGCTGCAGCTGTACATAGTCCATCTGTAAATAGCCCACCCAATCTACCTACCTCATCCCCATATTGTTTTTATTTACTTTGCTGCTCTTTTGCACACCAGTATCACTACTTACACACCATCATCTGCTCATCTATCACTCCAGTGTTAATCTGCTAAATAATAAATAATTTGCTACTATGGCCTATTTATTGCCTTACCTCTTCATGCCATTTGCACACACTGTATATAGACTTTCTTTTTTTTCTATTGTGTTATTGACTGTACGCTTGTTAATTCCATGTGTAACTCTGTTGTTGTTTCTGTCGCACTGCTTTGCTTTATGTTGGCCAGGTCGCAGTTGTAAATGAGAACTTGTTCTCAACTAGCCTACCTGGTTAAATAAAGATTAAATATATATATATATTTTTTGAAACAGTTGATGTTGAGATGGGCCTGTCACTTGAACTCTGTGAAGCATTTATTTGCGCTGCAATCTGAGGTGCAGTTAACTCTAATGAGCGTATCCTCTGCAGCAGAGGTAACTCTGGGTCTTCCTTTCCAGTGGCAGTCCTCATGAGAGCCATTTTCATCATAGCGCTTGATGGTTTTTGCGACTGCACTTGAAGAAATGTTCAAAGTTCTTGAAATTTTCCGGATTGACTGACCATCGTTTCTCTTTGCTTATTTGAGCGGTTCTTGGTCTTTTACCAAATAGGGCTATCTTCTGTATACCACCTCTACCTTAACACAACTGATTGGCTCAAACTCAAATAAACTTTTAACAAGGCACACCTGTTAATTGAAATGCATTCCAGGTGACACTCTCATGAAGCTGGTTGAGAGAATGCCAAGAGTGTGCAAAAAGGTCAAAGGCAAAGGGTGGCTACTTTGAAGAATCTAAAATCTAAAGTATATTTAGATTTGTTTAACACTTTTCTTTGGTTACTACATGATTCCATATGTGTTATTTCATAGTTTTGATGTCTTCACTATTATTGTACAATGTAGAAATTAATAAAAAATAAAAACCCTTGAATGAGTATGTGTGTCCAAACTTTTTGAGTGGTATTGCACATACCATCTTAAACACTAGCCTTTCTCCTGTCCCGTCTCAGCCCACGTACTTGTGTGTTATCCGGGCCTCCACCTGCACCAGAGGTAGAATAGCCTCCAGCACCTTGCTGGCCGAGCCAGGCAGCATCTCCAGCACCTTCTTCTCCACCACCATCTTGTCCACGATGGTCTTGAAGTAGCGTAGTGCGCTCACCACCTCCTTCTCCTGCTCCTCCAGCCGACTCACCTTCTACAGAAAAGAAAGAAATAGAATTACATTTTCAGCTTGGGTTGTGTTCAGTAGGCACCAAAAGGATGGAAACAAAGTGAAACGGGGAGGTACTATTTGAACTTGTCCAATGAGAAACGCTCAGTCGTGAACACAATGAAACATGGTAAGCTCGGAGGAAATCAGCTGTCTATTTGACATAATAATTGATGGATGGAGAAAATGCCATTTCCAAAGAGAGCTTCATCCAGGGTTTAAAATTAAAGCACACCCTTTGACGAAAACAGCATTGTAATTTAGCATGGTCCAAAAATATTTATATATATTAATTATAATCCACATAATAATTCACATTTCACGTTGCTGTTGGATTATTTTCCTGTCTCAAATTAAGATCCGAGTGTACAAAACATTAGGAACATCAGGTGAATCCAGGTGAATGCTGTTATCCCTTATTGGTGTCACTTGTTAAATCCACTTCAAATCAGTGTAGATGAATGGGAGGAGACATGGATTGTGTATTTTAAGCCTTGAGACAATTGAGACATGGATTGTGTATGTGTGCCATTCAGAGGGTGAACAGACCAGACAAAATATTTAAGTGCCTTTGAACTGGGTATGGTAGTAGGTGCCAGGCACACTGGTTTGAGTGTGTGAAGAACTGCAACACTCCTGGGTTCACGCTCAACAGTTTCCCGTGTGTATCAAGAATGGTCCATCACCCAAAGGACATCCAGCCAACTTCCCATAACTGTGGGAAGCATTGGAGTCAACTTGGGACAGCATCCCTGTGGAATGTTTGTCACGGCATGTAGAGTCCATGCCGCGACAAATTGGGGCTATTCTGAGTGCAAAAGGGGGTGCAACTAAATATTAGTAAGGTGTTCCTAATGCTTTGTACACTCAGTGTATGTACAAAACTGTCAGGGAATTGAAGTCATTATACTAAAGCCTTGGGAGTGAGAGGAGTTTATTCAGGAAACTGGCCAGCTTCAGTTCCATTCATGTGTGTATGGGTGTGTCCCTCAAATGGCACCGTATCCCCTATGTAGTGCACTACTTTAGACCAGTGCTTTATGGGTAATAGTGCACTATATAGGGGATAGGGTACCATTTGGGGGGGAGCACCTGTTACCCATCCAAAGGCAGCACTCACAACAACTCGGAAACCACAGGAAACTCACAATAGCGCAGAGCAATACAATACAAAGCAAGGTACTGGACGGAAAACCACACACGTAGGTAAACAAGTGCACGGGATAGGTGGGAGAGCTGGGTTTCCCACAGCAAGCACACACACACACACACACACACACACACACACACACACACACACGATTCTAGAGGTCGACCGATTATGATTTTTCAACGCCTATACCAATAATTGGAGGACCAAAAAAAGACGATACCGATTAATTGGACGATTTTTAAAATTGATTTGTAATAATGACAATTACAACAATACTGAACAAACACTTATTTTAACTTAATATAATACATCAATAAAAATCAATTTAGCCTCAAATAAATAATGAAACATGTTCAATTTGGTTTAAATAATGAAAAAAGTGTTGGAGAAGAAAGTAAAAGTGCAATATGTGCTATGTAAGAAAGCTAACGTTTAAGTTCCTTGCTCAGAACATGAGAACATATGAAAGCTGGTGGTTCCTTTAAACATGAGTCTTCAATGTTCCCAGGTAAGAAGTTTTAGGTTGTAGTTATTATAGGAATTAAAAGGACTATTTCTCTCTATACGATTTGTATTTCATATACCTTTGACTATTGGATGTTCTTATTGGCACTTTAGTATTGCCAGTGTAACAGTATAGCTTCCGTCCCTCTCCTCGCTCTTACCTGGGCTCGAACCAGGAACACATCGACAACAGCCAACCTCGAAGCAGCGTTAACCATGCATAGCAAGGGGAACAACTCCTCCAAGTCTCAGAGCGAGGGATGTTTGAAACGCTATTAGCGCGCACCCCGCTAACTAGCTAGCCATTTCATATTGGTTACACCAGCCTAATCTCAGGAGTTGATAGGGTTGAAGTCATAAACAGCGCAATGCTTGAAGAACAGTGAAGAGCTGCTGGCAAAACGCATGATAGTGCTGTTTGAATGAATGCTTAACATCGCTCCAGTCAGACTGCTCTATCAAATCATAGATTTAATTATAACACACAGAAATACGAGGCTTAGGTCATTAATATGGTAGAATCCGGAAACTATCATCTCGAAAACAAAACGTTTATTCTATCAGTGAAATACGGAACCGTTCCGTATTTTATCTAACGAGTGGGATCCCTGAGACTAAATATTCCTGTTTCATTGCACAACCTTCAATGTTATGTCATAATTACGTAAGATTCTGGCAAATTAGTTCGCAACGAGCCAGGCGGCCCAAACTGTTGCATATACCCTGACTCTGCGTGCAATGAACGCAAGAGAAGTGACACAATTTCACCCGGTTAATATTGCCTGCGAACTTGGATTTCTTTTAGCTAAATATGCAGGTTTAAATATACACTGCTCAAAAAAATAAAGGGAACACTAAAATAACACATCCTAGATCTGAATGAATGAAATATTCTGATTAAATACTTTTTTCTTTACATAGTTGAATGTGCTGACAACAAAATCACAAAGATTATCAATGGAAATCAAATTTATCAACCCATGGAGGTCTAGATTTGGAGTCACACTCAAAATTAAAGTGGAAAACCACACTACAGGCTGATCCAACTTTGATGTAATGTCCTTAAAACAAGTCAAAAATGAGGCTCAGTAGTGTGTGTGGCCTCCACGTGCCTGTATGACCTCCCTACAATGCCTGGGCATGCTCCTGATGAGGTGGCAGTTGGTCTCCTGAGGGATCTCCTCCCCGACCTGGACTAAAGCATCCGCCAACTCCTGGACAGTCTGTGGCGTTGGTGGATGGAGCGAGACATGATGTCCCAGATGTGCTCAATTAGATTCAGGTCTGGGGAATGGGTGGGCCAGTCCATAGCATCAATGCCTTCCTCTTGCAGGAACTGCTGACACACTCCAGCCACGAGGTCTAGCATTGTCTTGCATTCGGAGGAACCCAGGGCCAACCGCACCAGCATATGGTCTCACAAGGGGTCTGAGGAGCTCATCTCGTTACCTAATGGCAGTCAGGCTACCTCTGGCGAGCACATGGAGGGCTGTGCGGCCCCCCAAAGAAATGCCACCCCACACCATGATTGACCCACCGCCAAACCGGTCATGCTGGAGGATGTTGCAGGCAGCAGAATGTTCTCCACGGCGTCTCCAGACTCTGTCACGTCTGTCATGTGCTCAGTGTGAGCCTGCTTTCATCTGTGAAGTGCACAGGGCGCCAGTGGCGAATTTACCAATCTTGGTGTTCTCTGGCAAATGCCAAACGTCCTGCACGGTGTTGGGCTGTAAGCACAACCCCCACCTGTGGACGTCCACCCTCATGGAGTCTGTTTCTGACCGTTTGAGCAGACACATGAACATTTGTGGCCTGCTGGAGATCATTTTGCAGGGCACTGGCAGTGCTCCTCCTGCTCCTCCTTGCACAAAGGCGGAGGTAGCGGTCCTGATGCTGGGTTGTTGCCCTGCTACGGACTCCTCCACATCTCCTGATGTACTGGCCTGTCTCCTGGTAGCGCCTCCATGCTCTGGACACTACGCTGACAGACACAGCAAACCTTCTTGCCACAGCTCGCATTGATGTGCCATCCTGGATGAGCTGCACTACCTGACTCCGTCTCATGCTACCGCTAGAGTGAAAGCACCGCCAGCATTCAAAAGTGACCAAAACATCAGCCAGGAAGCATAGGAACTGAGAAGTGGTCTGTGGTTATCACCTGCAGAACCACTCCTTTATTGGGGGTGTCTTGCTAATTGCCTATAATTTCCACCTGTTATCTATTCCACTTGCACAGCAGCATGTGAAATGTATTGTCAATCAGTGTTGCTTGCTAAGTGGACAGTTTGATTTCACAG
Organism: Oncorhynchus keta; assembly: GCF_023373465.1. Lineage (NCBI taxonomy): Eukaryota > Metazoa > Chordata > Actinopteri > Salmoniformes > Salmonidae > Oncorhynchus > Oncorhynchus keta. Next base: position 16,585,020 of record NC_068429.1, read on the forward strand.
AAGTGTGATTGACTTGGAGTTACATTATGTTGTTTAAGTGTTCCCTTTATTTTTTTGAGCAGTGTATATACTTCTGTGCATTGATGTTAAGAAAGGCATTGACATTTATGGTTAGGTACATGTTGGAGCAACGACAGTCCTTTTTCACGAATGTGCACCGCATCGATTATAACACAGGACACGCTAGATAAACTAGTAATATCATCAACCATGTGTTGGTGATATTAGTGATTATGATTGATTGTTTTTTTAAGATAAGTTTAATGCTAGCTAGCAACTTACCTTGGCGTCTTACTGCATTCGCGTAACAGACGGGCTTCCTCGTGAGGCAGGTGGTTAGAGCGTTGGACTAGTTAACTGTAAGGTTGCAAGACTGAATCCCTGAGCTGACAAGGTAAAAATCTGTTGTTCTGCCCCTGAACAAGGCAGTTAACTCACTGTACCTAGGCAGTCTTTGAAAATAAGAATATTTTCTTAACTGACTTGCCTAGTTAAATAAAGGTGTTAAAAAAAACGAATCTGCCAAATCGGCATCCAAAAATAACAATTTCCGATTGTTATGAAAACTTGAAATTGGCCCTAATTAATCGGCCATTTCGATTAATCGGTCGACCTCTAGACGATTCTACACACACACACACCTTGTTGACGGGTTTCTCTTGGCTCTTGACCACAGGTTCGACCTGCAACTGCTTGCCCTTCTTCGATGGCGTCCTCTTGATCTTGGGAGAGTGGAACTTGTCCATCAGCTTCATGGTGAAGGAGGAGAGGTGGGAGCGCTGCGAGTCTGAGGAGGAGAGGAAGAGAGAGATGAGACGTCAGTCAGAGGAGAAAGAATGGCAGAGAGGGGAAATAGAAGTAGCCTGGTAGATATGTAGGACTTTGGCACCACAGTGAATGTCAGAGAAGTAGGCTAAAGCAAAAACCATGGAAAAACCCAGCACAAAATGAAAGGAAACATTTTGAAACAGACAGAAATGGGGAGAAATTTCTAATGCTTTACCCTAATGAACACAGACCAGGCTAAAATAGAGAAGCCATAAGAGTCTGAGGGAGATCAATAAGAGACAGTGCCAATCAAATGATTACAACCCTGACAAAATGGCATTGCAGTAGCAGTGTTTCTGTCAGTGCAGAAGGTCCTAGCGGTTGTACTAGCATTGGCCCAGCAGGCAGTGTAGGCCTATCTGTCTGTGTTCAGCTGAGGGTGCAACAGAGATGCTATCAGGTCTTATCACATTCTCATTTCCACTGTCTGTCCACAGACTTCCCTCGGCTGATAACATTGCTGCTGGTCGCTCCAATCTCTGAGAGGCCAGGCAGATCGGGCGTACACACACACACACACACACACACACGCGCACGCACGTGGGCGCAGACACACACGCATACAGGAGCTGACAGAGACACACACGAAAACATGCACACACACTCCAATTACCACTGTCCATTGAGAATAGGCTGGTTAGTGGGAGAAGAGATGGAGAGATGAAAATCACTTTATGTTGCATAATTGCCAGCAGCTTCATAATAGCAGAGTCATTCAGCGGAGTTTCCCCAAGCCGCTGCCGGAGTGTTGAAGATATTTGGGAGAAGAGAGTGCTTCCCGTTACTCTCCTCCCTGGAGAACCTCCCCCCTCCCTCTAACTCCATCTCTGCGCTGTACACACACAGACAGACATAGGAGATAAATACTAAATAGCCCTGTTATAAAAGAGAGAACGAGAGAATGAATGAGAGAAGAGAGAGAAAGAGATGGAGGCTAGACAGAGCTGCTCTTTTAGCTGATGTAATCCCCTGTACAATGTAGTGACCATATTAATAGATCCAGACTTGACTTCTATGGTAGTGACAGACATCTGGTTGTGGACCATCATCACTACAGAACCACTAGGGGAAAACAACATAGGCCTCCATTCAGTGTGTTGTCTCTTTTTCCTCCAGTCAACAACAAAAAACACAAGCATTCCAGGGTTGAATGGCAGGAAATCAGTTATCGAGATTTACCGCCCAAAACCACTCCCTTGTCCCGGGACAAATAACTGCAAGAAGCCGATAAATTATAAAAAATGATTTGTATGAACAGCATGACGTGAAATGGAACTGTTAAATTATACGCAATGTCTAAATGTGGCTTCTCTACAGCCTTCTCTCTACATGATCAATCATCAACACTCAGGCTGGTGACAGACAGCCCATTTCAGTATGGAGCGCAGTTCACAATGCATGTAGACCTATCATCTCATCATGGCAACTTGTTTTCTTGTGACAGGTTGGCTCTACATTTGCTGCAGCACAGCCTATTCTACAGTACAGGCCTCAGTGTAACGCTCATTCCTTCGACAATAAACGTGAATCTGACCATCACCCCTGGTGAGACTAAACCGTGATTCGTCGGTGAAGAGCCTGTTTTAATGATGCCTGTGAGTATAACAGAACCTATTTGGCAGGCAAAACCCAGAGGACACACCATCCAGGAAAAGTTTGAGGTGAAAGTGTTTTCAATGTGGATCTAGATTTGTAAGGCACTTGCTTGCAGTTCCTACCGCTTCCACTCGATTTCAACATTCTTTAGAAATTGGTTGATGTTTTTCCTTTGAAAAATGAAGAAGTAGGGCTGTTCAGAATGAGGGTCGAGTCTAGTGTACTGTTGTGGTTGGGGAGCGCGACCTGAAAGCTCGCTCCACTTTGTTTTTATCCGCTATTGAACGCAGTTTATCCTGCTTTAAATTATATTGATTATTTACATTTAAAAAATATTATCAAAAGTTGTATTAGGAAAGTTGTTTGAAATGTTTGGACAAAGATTACAGGTCATTTATTAGATATTTTGTAGTCATGTTGCGCGAGTTGGAACCGGTGTTTTTCTGGATCAAACGCGCCAAATAAATTGGCATTTAAAAAGGACCATTTTTTTATGTTTATGGGACATATTGGTGTGCCAACAGAAGAAGCTCTTCAAAGGCATGAATTATATAATTATTATAGTATATGATATCAAGCAAAGAGGCCTGAGTTTGAAGGTAGGCCTTGAAATACATCCACAGATACACCTCCAATTGACTCAAATTATTATCAGAAGCTTCTAAAACCACAACATAATTTTCTGGAATTTCCAAGCTGTTTAAAGGCACAGTCAACTTAGTGTACGTAAACTTCTGACCCACTGGAATTGTGATACAGTGAATTATAAGTGAAATAATCTGTCTGTCAACAAATGTTTGAAAAATTATGATGCAAATTTGTCATGCACAAAGTAGATGTTAAAGTATAGTTTTGGCAAGTCAGTTAGGACAACAAATTTGTGGAGTGGTTGAAAATGAGTTTTAATGACTCCAACCTAAGTGTATGTAAACTTCCGACTTCAACTGTAGTTTAACCTCACAGGGTGAGATCTTGCACGGAGCCCCAGATTGAGGGAGATTATCAGTGGTCTTGTATGTCTTCCATTTCTTAATAATTGCTCCCACAGTTGATTTCTTTAAACCAAGCTGCTTACCTATTGCAGATTCTGTCTTCCCAGCCTGGTGCAGGTCTACAATTTTGTTTCTGGTGTCCTTTGACAGCTCTTTGGTCTTGGCCATAGTAGAGTTTGGAGTGTGACTGTTTGAGGTTGTGGACAGGTGTCTTTTATACTGATAACAAGTTCAAATAGGTGCCATTAATACAGGGAACGAGTGGAGGACAGAGGAGCCTCTTAAAAAAGAGGTCTGAGAGACCAGAAATCTTGGTTGTTTGTAGGTGTGACCAAATACTTATTTTCCACCATAATTTGCAAATAAATTCATGAAAAATCCTACAATGTGATTTTCTAGATTTTTTTCTCTCATTTTGTCTGTCATAGTTGAAGTGTACCTATGATGAAAATTACAGGCCTCTCATCTTTTTAAGTGGGAGAACTTACACAATTGGTGGCTGACTAAATACTTTTTTGCCCCACTGTATATAATAAAATTGGCCCTTTATCTGTGGAATAAAGACCGATACAAATATTTCTGTGAAAGGCTAACATCGGCCGATAATATCAGTCAACCGATTTATCAGTCGGGCTCGAATGTTCAACGGAAGTGTATATGTGGAATTGGAGGTTGCTAGGCTAAATGACAGCAGTAAGTCACAGAGGTCTCAGTGCCAGCTGTTAAGTAATGGGAAGAGTACAAAGCAGCCCTCACACACAGAGACCAAGAGAGCGGGAGAGAGCGAGAGAGAGCGAGAGAGCGAGAGCAATGTACTGAAAGAAGGGAAGGAGAGCAAGTGAAAAAACAGAGAGAAAGAGCAACACAGAGAAGAGAGATGGAGAGAGCATCAGCTGAAAAGCAGTAGAGAGGATTGGGTGGTGATTAAATGAGAGTGAATCATCCGCTTAAAGTGTGACTCCCTTCATTTCCTCAAAGCACATATTAGCAGAAATGATGCATGGTGAATGACTAAGAGAGTTACTGATCACTTCCTGGTGAGTGTTCTCTTCTTCGGGGAGCTACAGACTCTCTCTCTGTGTGTGTCACTGTATAAAAACAAGTGATTTAGAAACGTGCATAATTAAAAGCCCACGATAAGTAGCATTAATAACAGCTTCACTAAGTGACTGACATAACGAGACTCTTATTTCTGACTATTGAGATGATAAATCAGCTGTTGCAGTCGTACTCCCGCATCTGAAATGTTGCAGGCCGAGGGAGGGAAGTCTGTCAGCTGAAAATTAACCCAGCTAGATGTAGTGTGGTTACGAGAGCAGCATCTGCTATCACTAGAACTTCATAAACATACTACTCTTCTTAGAAATGGATAGAACTGGAATGCTACCATCACGGGTGTACCACATAATTCATAGACCTGACATGTAGTATAGATATTCATGGCTAAATTAATTATAATTCAGGATACTAAGGGTTGTCACGATAACAGTATTGCGATACTCCGAGGTATCATGGCAAAGAAACAAAACATGACGCGTACTGAATTTCCTGAGGAAAACAGTCCTAAAGCTGGTAACAAGCAGCCTGATGTCACCCAGAATCCTATGTTTCTTTTCCAAGCTAAAGCACACTACATGTCACATACAGTGGGTTTTTAAAGGACCAAAGAGTTTAGTCTGCTTTGTGTTTTCCTTTTTGCCAAGGAAAATCGGGTATAGTAGTATTGCGATACGGGTATCATGATACCCTACAGGATATATGAAGTATATTACTGAAATAGTGCAGTGTGACCTGGCGGAACAGAGGCTGCTATTTGCAGTTAGACTCAAGCTGTTCTAGTCACTCAGTGAGGTCTTCATCTGCAACAGATGTGAAATTTAAAATAAGAAACCTACAGAGAAATGGAATGGAATGCAAGACTTCTCAAGGCACGTGTGAGACCTCCAAACAGTTGAATGCTGAGTGAATGATTTTATGCATCGCCATTGTTTTGATGTCTATACATGTGTTGCCTCATATTGGGTTACGCTTGGCAGGGATCATGGAGGACTGGGTCCTGTCCAGTGATTGGTGGGGTTTTTCCTGTAGGGCTTCCGTTTCGAGCCACGCTCCAGAACAATGAGCCACAGGAAGGAGCACTGGGGCAGACAGGAAGTCAGATTGTGTTAAGGGGTGTGGCGTCAGTATACACCACTTTGGGACTCCAGGGACCAAGCACTCTCCATCCACTCCCATATAGTAGAGAAGTTCCATCAGCCACTCCTGGGCTATAATCACCTATCCGGACCCGTTTTACTGCCGACGCAGAGCCCCACCGGGCCTTCACGACTGGACTACCGACGTTATCTGCCCGAGGGAGTTATCCAACTGGCCCCTCCGTTGCGACGTTACCTGAACCCCGCTATTCGTCAGCTATCTGAATAGGTCTATCGGACAGTTTTCTTAGGTCACTATAACTACATGTATATCTATTTTTCCAATTGGGTTGGTCCCCTCTACCACACGGAACCCCACGAATCTACCGCTGGAAACGCACGAGGTGGTTAAAAACAGACCTCCATCCTCTGTCAGCTTGCTACCGATGGCCCGGCTAGCTGTCTGAATCGTCGTGACCCCAACCAACTTCACTACTCACTGGACCCTTATGATCACTCGGCTAAGCATGCCTCTCCTTAATGTCAATATGCCTTGTCCATTGCTGTTCTGGTTAGTGTTTATTTCACTGTAGAGCCTCTAGCCCTGCTCATTATACCTTATCCAATCTTTCAGTTCGACCACCCACACATGCGATGACATTACCTGGTTTCAATGATGTTTCTAGAGACAATATCTCTCTCATTATCACTCAATGCCTAGGTTTACCTCCACTGTATTCACATCCTACCATTCCTTTGTCTGTATATTATACCGTGAAGCTATTTTATCGCCCCCCAGAAACCTCCTTTTACTGTCCGTTCTGGACGTCCTGGAAAAACAATTCTCATAGCTTTTAGCCGTACCCTTACCCTACTCCTCCTCTGGTGATGCAGAGGTGAATCCAGGCCCTGCCGTGCCTAGCTCCACTCCCATTCCCCAGGCGCTCTTTAATGATGGCTTCTGTAACCGTAATAGCCTTGGTTTCATGCATGTTAACATTAGAAGCCTCCTTCCTAAATTTGTTTAATAAAGCTTTAGCACACTCTGCCAACCCGGATGTCCTAGCCGTGTCTGAATCCTGGCTTAGGAAGACCACCAAAAACGCTGAAATTTCCATCCCTAACTACAACATTTTCAGACAAGATAGAACAGCCAAATGGGGTGGTGTTGCAATCTACTGCAGAAATAGCCTGCAGAGTTCTGTCCTACTATCCAGGTCTGTAGCCAAACAATTAGAATTTCTACTTTTAAAAACCTACCTCTCTAAAAACAAGTATTTCACCGTTGACGCCTGTTATAAACCCCCCTCTGCCCCTGGCTGTGCTCTGGACACCATATGTGAACTGATTGCCCCCCCATCTATATTCAGAGCTCGTGCTGTTAGGTGACCTAAACTGGAACACCTCAGCAATCCTACAATCTAAGCTTGATACCTTCAATCTCACACAAATTATCAATGAACCTACCAGGTATCACTCCAAAGCCATAAACACGGGCACCCCCATAGATATTATCCTAGCCAACTTGTCCTCTAAATACACCTCTGCTGTTTCAACCAAGATCTCAGCGATCACTGCCTCATTAACTGCATCCGTAATTGGTCAGCGGTCAAGCGACCGACACTCAGCACTGTCAAACTCTCCCTGAAACACTTCAGCAAGCAGGCCTTTCTAATCGACCTGGCCCGGGTATCCTGGAAGGATATTGACCTCATCCCGTCAGTGGAGGATGCCTGGTTATTTAAAAAAATGCCTTCCTCAACATCTTAAATAAGCATGCCCCATTCAAGAAATTTAGAACCAGGAACAGATATCGCCCTTGGTTCTCTCCAGACCTGACTGCCCTTAAGCAACAAAAAAACATCCTATGACCTCACATGGTCTCTCCTATCATTGCTATGCAGACGACACGCAATTAATCTTCTCCTTTCCCCCTTCTGATGACCAGGTGGCCAATCGCATCTCTGCATGTCTGGCAGACATATCAGTGTGGATGACGGATCACCACCTCAAGCTGAACCTCGGCAAGACGGAGCTGCTCTTCCTTCCGGGGAAGGACTGCCCGTTCCATGATCTCGCCATCACGGTTGACAACTCCATTGTGTCCTCCTCCCAGAGCGCTAAGAACCTTGGCGTGATCCTGGACAACACCCTGTCGTTCTCAACTAACATCAAGGCGGTGGCCCGTTCCTGTAGGTTCATGCTCTACAACATCCGCAGAGTACGACCCTGCCTCACACAGGAAGCGGCGCAGGTCCTAATCCAGGCACTTGTCATCTCCCGTCTGGATTACTGCAACTCGCTGTTGGCTGGGCTCCCTGCCTGTGCCATTAAACCCCTACAACTCATCCAGAACGCCGCAGCCCGTCTGGTGTTCAACCTTCCCAAGTTCTCTCACGTCACCCCGCTCCTCCGCTCTCTCCACTGGCTTCCAGTTGAAGCTCGCATCCGCTACAAGACCATGGTGCTTGCCTACGGAGCTGTGAGGGGAACGGCACCTCAGTACCTCCAGGCTCTGATCAGGCCCTACACCCAAACAAGGGCACTGCGTTCATCCACCTCTGGCCTGCTCGCCTCCCTACCACTGAGGAAGTACAGTTCCCGCTCAGCCCAGTCAAAACTGTTCGCTGCTCTGGCTCTCCAATGGTGGAACAAACTCCCTCACGACGCCAGGACAGCGGAGTCAATCACCACCTTCCGGAGACACCTGAAACCCCACCTCTTTAAGGAATACCTAGGATAGGATAAAGTAATCCTTCTCACCCCCCTTAAAAGATTTAGATGCACTATTGTAAAGTGGCTGTTCCACTGGATGTCATAAGGTGAATGCACCAATTTGAAAGTCGCTCTGGATAAGAGCGTCTGCTAAATGACTTAAATGTAATGTAAAATGTTCTGCATTAGCATCGAACAGCCCCCGTGATATGCAACTTTTCAGGGAAGTTAGAAACCAATATACACAGGCAGTTAGAAAAGCCATGGCTAGCTAGCTTTTTCAAGCAAAAATTTGCTTCCAGCAACACAAACTCAAAAAAGTTCTGGGACACTGTAAAGTACATTGAGAATAAGAACACCTCCTCCCAGTTGCCCACTACACTGAGGATAGGAAACTATGTCACCACCGATACATCCACTATAATTGAGAATTTCAAGAAGCATTTTTTCTACAGCTGGCCATGCTTTCCACCTGGCTACCCCGGTCAACAGCACTGTACCCCCCACAGCAACTCACCCAAGCCTTCCCCATTTCTCCTTCTCTCAAATCCAGTCAGCTGATGTTCTGAAAGAGCTGAAAAATCTGGACCTCTACAAATCAGCCGGGATAGACACTTTTAGAAAGAAAGGGTCCAGATTATCTGCCAAAAAGTTGCCTCTCTTTCGTGTCGTCTGAGATTCCCAAAGATTGGAAAGCTGCTGCGGTCATCCCCCTCTTCAAAGGGGGGGACACTCTTGACCCAAACTGCTACAGACCTATATCTATCCTACCCTGCCTTTTTAAGGTCTTCGAAAGCCAAGTCAACAAACAGATAACCGAACATTTCGAATCCCACCGCACCTTTTCCGCTATGCAATCTGGTTTCAGAGCTGGTCATGGGTGCACCTCAGCCACGCTTAAGGCCCTAAACTATATCTTAACCGCCATCGATAAACAATACTGTGCAGCCGTATTCATTGACCTGGCCAAGGCCACATCCTCATCGGCAGACTTGATAGCCTTGGTTTCTCAAATGATTGCCTCGTCTGGTTCACCAACTACTTCTCTGATAAGAGTTCAGTGTGTCAAATCAGAGGGCCTGTTGTCCGGACCTCTAGCAGTCTCTATGGGGGTGTCACAAGGTTCAATTCTTGGGCCGACTCTTCTCTGTATACATCAATGATGTCGCTCTTGCTGCTGGTGAGTCTCTGATCCACCTCTACACAGACGACACCATTCTGTATACTTCTGGCCCTTCTTTGGACACCGTGTTAACAACCTTCCAGATGAGCTTCAATGCCATACAACTCTCCTTCCGTGGCCTCAAACTGCTCTTAAATACAAGTAAAACCAAATGCATGCTCTTCAACCGATCGCTGCCTGCACCTGCCCAGCATCACTACTCTGGACGGTTCTGACTTAGAATATGTGGACAACTACAAATACCTAGGTGTCTGGTTAGACTGTGAACTCTCCTTCGAGACAAACATCTCCAATCCAAAGTTAAATCTAGAATTGGCTTCCTATTTCGCAACAAAGCATCCTTCACTCATGCTGCCAAACATACCCTCGTAAAACTGACCATCCTACCGATCCTCGACTTCGGTGATGTCATTTACAAAATAGCCTCCAATACCCTACTCATTAAAATGGATGCAGTTATCACAGTGCCATCCGTTTTGTCACCAAAGCCCCATATACTACCCACTACTGCGACCTGTACGCTCTCGTTGGCTGGCCCTTGCTTCATACTCGTCGCCAAACCCACTGGCTCCAGGTCATCTACAAGACCCTGCTAGGTAAAGTCCCCCCTTATCTCAGCTCGCTGGTCACCATAGCAGCACCCACCTGTTAATTAACATCTGCTAACCATGTGTATGTGACCAATAAAATTGGATTTGATTTAATTGAGTGTATGTAAACTTCTGACCCACTGGGAATGTGATGAAAGAAATCAAATATTAAATAAATCATTCTACTATTATTCTGACATTTCACATTCTTAAAATAAAAGTGATGATCCTAACTGACCTAAGACAGGGAATTTTTATGAGGATTAAATGTCAGGAATTGTGAAAAACTGAGTTTAAATGTGTTTGGCTAAGGTGTATGCAAACTTCAGACTTCAACTGCATATGCAGGTAGGCCACCAGACAGTCAAACCCGTGCACTAGGCCTATTAAAAACTCTATCTTGCAATGGAATGCTGTATCTTTACGTTTTTGGGCTTGCATTGTCTTGCAACTTCAGTAAAACAAAGCTTATCATCAATGAATATTCTAGCCTATTCAACACGCAACAGACTGAAGACTGAACACACATCATTAGTGAAGAGCAAGAGCAGCCGAATCAGCACAAGGGAGAGAAGAGTGGGGCAGACAAACAATATCTTAGTACTCTGTATCTCGCAATGTCTTGTCTTGATGCCTCACAAATTCACCAAAGTAGCCTAAAGTTCACACAACTTTCCCCAGGCCTTTATAGCCTATTGTCTAGCTAGAATATAACATGAAAAATAATGTTTTGTGATAAGTGCACTGAGAATTAAACTTTGTGGCAGTAAAAAACATTGTTTCCGGTTAAGGATTTTTCCTAACATTAAGGATCCCGACTTCCTTTAAAAAGTTTGATTGTCTAAACTTTCACACCCCTACTCTAAAACAGGAAATTAAAAGCTCTTGAATATTATATTATTTGACATCAGGAAACCACCGCCACAGAACTTTATAAGGTTAATAAAATAAGTAACTTAAGCTACATGTTGTACAAACACTGAATGAGCCATAGCCCACTAATTACATTCCAATACACTGCGTTAGGACTCCAATGATCCCATTTAATCAAAGGTCTTCCTTGGAAGAGTGGAACCATGAGACCTATGCTTTAGGGTAATACAGGCCTATTATATTATCATCAAGACAGTCTTAAGAAACATGGTTAAACACCTATTCAGACTCAGAGGAGCCATTCTGTGTAAAATGTAGGACAGCAGCACTTTGACAGTAAGGAAAAGGCTGGGATAAGGGCTTGTGTGTACATTGTGTGGGGCACACATAAACATTGACCTTAGACATGCCTCAATGCCTCCTCTGTTCAACTAAGTATGGAGACAAAAGTTGCGATCGCTCTCTCTCTCTCTGCCTTGGGGAGTGTCATTTCTCACAAACGGCGTGTTGATTACATGGTTGAATGGTGCTAGGCACAAACTGTATTAACATACTACACCACGAGGGCCCGGAGGTGAGGAAAAAACAAATACACAAAACACATGAAATCTATGCATCTCTCCACACACACACAATCAAAGAGAATAGCCTGGTGTTACAAACAAAAGACCTGCGTGTGTCCTGTATAACCTATTCAGCATATTCAACCAGCCCAGCAATTAACATCAAGCCTCCTGGGCCTATAACCAATCCATATGCAACTGACTGGAAAAACACTAGGTCAGATTATCTGGCAACGATTTATATTCCATAGCAGGGATGAAACTAAAGTTCCAGAGGACTTTACCCTTTTCGACATGCTCCCAATAAAGTTACATTCATTGGATTGAATGCTCCCAAGCGCAGTGGGCTTCCCAAGCATTGTGTGTGTACTCCTACATAGAATCCATGTAAAATGTACTTTTGAAGACAGATCCTTTTGAGGGTCTTGTATTCTCTTGAATGTTCATCCTTCTATTGATATGGATCAGATCTGGGTTGAGGTCTTATCATGGACAGTAGGGATGGGGGGGGGGAGGGTATTAGTTTATGGGAACACTTGGCACACCACCAGCTCAGTATGGGTGTCCATGGGGACAGCACGGTGCCTTGGTACTGGGTCATTCAATTGTCCTGCACACACACACACATCTAGGTTATTCATGAGGCTATTAATCCTGACTCAACAAAAAGACTCAAATACAAGAAAGAATTAACCAACTGGACTGCAGTCAAATGGCTCACAAGCCTTTGCAGAGAGCTTTTACTACTGAGGCTGTGACCCAAATGCTAGCATAAACAACAAGCACACTCTCTCAGACAGACAGACCATACATGTAGGCCTAAACTCCTTCACGCCATGATGTCCACAGAGCCAAGGATAGAATTATGGTTATTGTAGAATTTCTGTCACATGACCTCCAGTCAGTAGGCCCTGTCACGTGGTCACGTTTTCTACTGTTCTAGCTGGATGGATGGATGTGCGTGCGTGTGTGGCCTGGTTGTGTGTCATTCCAGCCTGTGTACCGCTCCTGCTCCGTCCCCCCTGACGCCAGCCAGGTCACTGCCACTATTTCCTGCCCCTCCCCCCGCCGGCTCCCTCCCATCCTCTCTACCCGGATTCACAGCCATGAGCTGCCTGGGTATGCAACATGCTGACTAATCTAGGATCGCCAGGCTCACAATGCACACATACACAGAAATGAGATGCATGACACGCACACACTTCAAGTGAGAGAGAGACTGGGCTTGCAGCAGGTCACCTGAGAAAAGCAGACTAACGAAAGCATTACAAACAAATTGAAATAAGGGCTGGGACAATTATCGCGATACTCGTATCGTGGCAAGATTTAACTTCTTTAGGAAAACAGCCCTAATGTTGGAAACAAACATCATTATCTTGTCATGCAGAGATACATATATTTTTTTCCCCAGCTACATCGCACAATATTTTACATCCAGCAGGTTTTTAAAGCTGCACCATGCAGAAGTCCTCTTTGCATTCACATTGCTATGTTTATAAAGGAACCAAGATGTTTTTCCAACATTCACTCAAGCAGGCTGGGTTTTAACAAAGTGCAGGACAAGTCTTTACACCAGAATGTGTTATCGGACAGCTAGATATACCTACTTACATTTTGGAAGCTAATAGATTGCATTCAGTTAAAATATGAGAAACAATTTGTAATTTGTTTGGTAACAGAATAAATAGCAATAGAATAACTGCCGAATAAATGAAAATTGTACACCCAAGGTAGGCTACTGTTTATACCCTATGGTTGTTTATACAACCTTATGCTGTGATTCTCACCAAATATAGCCTTCTCACACTATTCAAACCCCACAATCATAAGCAGTTTATGAAGCTCTTAGCCTATAGATCACATATACAGTACCAGTCAAAAGTGTGGACACACCTACTCATTCAAGGGTTTATTGCCATATACAATGTAGAAAATGTAAAAAGAAAGAAAAACCATTGAATAAGTAGGTGGGTCCAAACTTGTGACTGGTACTGTACATAGATCACATATATTGCAAACAAATAATCTGAACTAAAAATGTCTGTGTGTCCTTGACAATCATTAATCAATACCCAATTTTTTTCCCCTTCTTCTCTTTTGTGTCACCAATGTGAGTGTTTATGGCAGGGGACATGGTGTTGCAGTAGTCTAGTGTGAGGTACAGGAATAATGACAATCGAACCTGGAGAGCTTTGAGTTTACATTGTCCTAAAAAAGTGAACCAGAACATGGAATTCAAGCGAACCGAACCGAAGCTACAAACTGACAGAAATGTCCATACGTCAGCTACATGGCAGAAAAATGAATGAGGTGAAAAATGAGATGACCCCTTGTCCTTCTTGTCTCTTATTCTGAAATGGTGCCACTTTATTAGCCATATTTCCTCTCGTTTATGGACTTTAGGGCCTTTTCTGTATTGATATAAATACTGTCAGTAGATCTAACAGTAGCTGAGAGCAGAGATACATATATCATCTGATCCAGGGAGATAAACACTAGGCCCTATGGCAGTAGTAGCTCTGTATGATGTGAACCACTGTTGTTTGGTGGTTGAGAGAGAGAAAGACAGAGAGGTGGGGGAGGAAGAGAGGGAGACAGAAAGACAGAGAGAAGAGAGAGAGAGCGGGAGATAGAGAGAGCCTCTAAAGCTCTTCAGACAGAGATACTCAAAGCACATACAGCCCCAGATCAGCCAAGTACTTCAGCACTACTTAAGTGTGAGCAAGCACTGATGATGATATGAGTAAATGACATTTAGCACATTGTAGAGAAGATAGTACTACTAGCCCATCTCTCCGTCACTCACTACACAATCCTCCTCTGTTCATTCAGCTCACACTGTCAGTGCTGAGAGATGAGGACTATGGAGAGATAGTGGGCATCAGCTGGGAATCCTTCCACATATGAGATGTTCTGAGTGGGCAGGTCTGGCCAGGAGAAATCCCTGCCGTGGTCTAGCCTCCAGACGGCCTGTTGCAACAGGAGAGGACGAGGACATGAGGAAGTGGGTCAGTCTAAGCCCGATGTACTCAAGCAGAAAGCCTACAAATTTCCTAGAGGGGCTAAAAGCAAACAACCGCCGCACTGCCTGATGGGATGACTAGTGTGTGTGCGTGGTTGTGTGTCATACTGTGTGACACAGGTGTCTGAGAGATTGGTGAGCGGTCACAGGGCTGCAGTGGGGTTGGGAAAGGAAGAGAAGAGGGAGAGTTCTCACACACCCTTCTCTGCTTACTATTTCAACTAAGATTCCGAAATGGATTAGTGGAGTAAGGAATACCCCTTTTCACCCCCCCGACATGCCTAAACAGGGAGCCCTGAAGTTCCACATTCCCCACATGCCTTGTCCCATCCCCGAGTCAGCCCAAGCCAGTGCTATGTCTGCTCCCCTCCCCTCCTCTCCGGCTACAGAAACATTACACATAATATGAGGTTTAGAGTCTTTTACACTACACCACACCACATACACCACATTACACTACACACACCGACTCCTGCAGGATGTACCCGGATCCACAAGGGGGCTTAGCCCCGTCTGTTTTCCTTTTAGATTCCCAAAAAGTGACAGGTTCCTGCTAAATCTCCACTAAGTTAGCACAATCGACAGAGCGCGGTGTGTGCAGGGGGACTATGGAAAACCACTGGGGTGCAGGGTTTCCGTTAGCCGGTGATTGCCTGCTTTTGGACGATAACATTTATGAAAAGCCGATGAATAAAATTATAGCCGGCCAAATTGTCCAGGCCTGCCACGCTGGTGAGCATAGCGAGAGAGGAGCCTTGGCCTAGGTTACTGTTGATCGCAAAAATTGAGGACTTTTTCATTTAAGTAAAACGAAAGTTAGAGTACGCCTATAGTGAAAAGCCTACATTTCGTCGTATTTTGCAACCTATAGGACACCCAGCTGTGGTAGTAAAAAAACGTATCGGTTGCATTGGTGCATGCTGCACATTCATTCACCTCACTGAAAACGTCCTATTTTGTTTAGGAGGCTAAAACCATGATTTGGTCAAACAGTAAAGTACATTATCCTCATGATTCCTGTAATGAAAGTGTCTGCCTGCCCCTGTACCTGTTTCACTGGGGCCTGCTGCTGTGTCGAGTGAGCCACTTTCGCTCTCCTTTCAAATGCTCCCGGAGAAAGACGTGCTCTGATTGTATACCACTTTATCCAATTGCTGGAAAAACACAGCTATCCTGTTGTCACAGATGGAGAGAGGATGTTCTCAGCTTTCTGTAGGTAAATGTTTTATTTTTCAACTCTGAGCTCAATAGCAACTATTTCAAAGATATTTATTATGGCTTGGAGATACAGAGCATGCAAAATGAGCATTGGTCATTGCGGGTGCTTAGGCCTCATTAGATGGTAGGCTACAACTGCAAAAAAAATAAGGAAATGAAATAAGTACTGTTCGATTAATACACGGCTACTATGAGTGGGTATTATCTTAAGAGTTAGTGATCTATCTTTAGAGTAGTTGACCATTGGCAGTACAATGGCCTTACTGAAGAGCTCAGTGACTTTCAACATGGCACCATCAGTTCGTCAAATTTCTGCCCTGCTAGAGCTGCCCCGGTCAACTGTAAGTGCTGTTATTGTGAAGTGGAGACATCTAGAAGCAATAATGGCTCAGCCGTGAAGTGGTAGGCCACACAAGCTCAAAGAACGGGACCACCAAGTGATGAAGCAAGCACGTAGCACTGACGTTGGAAGCAATGTCAGCACAAGGACTGTTCGTCGGGAGCTTCATGAAATGGTTGCTAGGTCGAATCCCCAAGCTGGCAAGGTAAAAATCTGTCGATCTGCCCACTGTTCCTAGGCCGTCATCGTAAGTAAGAATGTGTTGCCTAGTTAAATAAAGGTTCAATTTAAAAAATGAAATAACATTTACTCAACACCATCTCTCAGTAGTCTACTACGCTTTTTAATAAAGCACTGAGACTTACTTTACAGGACTAGTCATTTTTTCTATTGCTCGATTCTATTGCTCTATTTGCAACCAAATTATGGGCTCGTGCCCCAGTGCAACCAGGGGAGTCTGTTAGTCTGAAGCCGGGCTACAAGGGGAATGTCTGTATGGAAAAGTTGTGATATTGTAGTGGACCAAGATGACACAGCCAAAGCAGGCTATTGAGCACCTACCTCCCTATTGAGCATCCTACCTCAATAGGGAGTTGCTCAATAGCCTGCTTTGGCTGCATCATCTTAGTCCATTACAATATCACAACTTTTTTTTGACAGTTTTGGAATTTAAATTTACATTTTTTATTGTATATCATTATTATTGTAGGCATATTTATTAATCCAAACCATTTCTTTAAATATGCAAAACGTGCATTGTTTAATTGTTTTGAGATATTTTCCTTAGCTAAATTAAGTTCGATCTGCCTTTTTAATAGTGTGCTCCGTATTTAGTTTAAGATAGGTTATAAGTAGGCCCGTTGTAAAACGGTTATATGTAGGCCCGTTGTAAAATGGTTATAAGTAGGCCCGTTGTAAAATGGTTATAAGTAGGCCCGTTGTAAAATGGTTATATGTAGGCCCGTTGTAAAATGGTTATAAGTAGGCCCGTTGTAAAATGGTTATAAGTAGGCCCGTTGTAAAATGGTTATGTGTAACGGTTCTCTTGGTGTGAAGGAGAGTCGGACCAAAATGCAGCGTGTAGATTGCAATCCATGTTTTAATAAACAAACGTAACACGAATCTAAATACAAACACTACAAAAAACAATAAACGTAACGAAAACCGAAACAGCCTATACTTGTGTACACTAACACAGACAGGAACAAGGACACTAAGGACAATCACCCACGACAAACTCAAAGAATATGGCTGCCTAAATATGGTTCCCAATCAGAGACAACGATAAACACCTGCCTCTGATTGAAAACCACTCCAGACAGCCATAGACTTTGCTAGATCACCCCACTAGCTACAATCCCAATATATACACACCATATACAAAAACACATGCCACACCCTGGCCTGACCCAATACATGAAGATAAACACAAAATACTTCGACCAGGGCGTGACATTATAAGTAGGCCCGTTGTAAAATGGCTATACGTAGGCCCGTTGTAAAATGGCTATACGTAGGCCCGTTGTAAAATGGCTATACGTAGGCCCGTTGTAAAATGGCTATACGTAGGCCCGTTGTAAAATGGCTATACGTAGGCCCGTTGTAAAATGGCTATACGTAGGCCCGTTGTAAAATGGCTATACGTAGGCCCGTTGTAAAATGGCTATACGTAGGCCCGTTGTAAAATGGTTATACGTAGGCCCGTTGTAAAATGGTTATACGTAGGCCCGTTGTAAAATGGTTATACGTAGGCCCGTTGTAAAATGGTTATACGTAGGCCCGTTGTAAAATAAATATCAATAAAAAATGTAAAGAAAGAAATCCAATGTTATTTGTTGCCTAGACTTTACTGCAAATTACACTCAAGTCTTGATAATACACTGGGGGGATAAGTGGGGGGATACCTAGTCATTTTTTGCGTCAACGTCACTGCAAGCGATCATGACTTTCAAAAGACAATGTTTACTTCTGAAGATCACTTTAGCACCGCCCTAAAAACCCGATTAAAATTCGACACAAACCTTCAAAAAGGTATGTAATGACACATTATATAAACTCGTTTTATTTACATTTTAGAGGCGATAAATAAATTGGACAGATCGAGGGGGGGAAACAGTTTTCCCACACGACATCTCTCCTTCTCACTATCACATTAGTTTCGCTTCCCCACCCACCATTTATAAAAAGATCCGACGGAGCTCATTGCCTGCTTGAATTATGCAGAAACGGGCAGCGTGGAGGTCATGTAATTAATTTTGTTGGAAAGAGGAGAAATTGTGCTTTACAATGGTATTGATATTACAGTTGATCTGGAAGTATTACGTTTTTGGGGTGCTAAAATAAGGTCAATTGGACCAAGGCGATGTACAAACGTGAGTGAGTTTACGTTACCGTAGCGAATTGGTTAGGTTACTAACGTTAGGTTATTAACATCAGATTAGCTTTTTTTTAGTTTTTTTTTTTACTTTATTAGCCAGCTAATTTTCACACCACAAACTCAATTATTTGAACAGTTAAGTTGGCTAATGTTGCTCAACATTTCTCTGGCTAACTAACAGAGAATTCGATCCAGCTAGCAAGATATAATGCCAGCAACTTGTTCCACCACACTTTCTCAGTCACCTAAACTTTCTAAAATGTTAGTTGTTTTTTGGTTACAGCTCATGAAGTACGCTTCATCACCTTCTCTCCCGTACCCGTGGTCAGGCTTCCCACCTACCTCTTTGTTATCGTTCAGGGGACGTGCTGCTGTAACTGGTAAACTGACTTTGCACTTTCTGCTGTCGTTCCAGAGCACGCATTGATGCTGTAACTAGCAAATTGGTTGTCTCTTCTCTCCTCAGTCTATGTACTGTATTCTGTTGTTATGTAAACGATTAGCTGAGCCTTGGATACAGCCAGTATTGAACGAGTGATGCGCATTTGTAGCATCACTCGTTCGATTACAGCCAGTAGTATTCCAAAGCCCCCCTCTCAAACTTTTCTCATCGGATCTACACAAATCACGTAGGTCACCCATTTTGGATTCAAAACGGCAAATGTTGCCGAAAGGTAACTATTTGCATTCCTGATGAAGGTAGTGCTCACAGGCACTCCAACTTACTCCGACAGTTGAACTTGAGGCGCGGAAGACTGTTTTACGCTTCTATCTGTATAGCAGACGCAGTAGCTTATCTGACAGGTATAAATAAATTAATGGCGGTGTCGTATCATGCAGGCAGTATATCTCCCTCTCTCTGGGGCTAGGACTTAGCTTCTCTTCCATACCATAACATATACACACACGCATATAAAACACACACACACAGTAACAGCCAAAAGTTTGGACACACCTATTCATTCAATGGGTTTTCTTTATTTTTTACTATTTTCTAGAATAATAGTGAAGACATCAAAACTATGAAAAAACACATATGGAATCATGTCAAAACCAAAAAAAGTGTTAAACATCTAAAAATATGTTTTACATTTGGCAATCTTCAAAGCAGTCACCCTTTGCCTTGACAGCTTTGCACACTCTGGGCATTCTGTCAACCAGCTTCATGAGATAGTCACCTTGAATATATTTCGATTAACAGGTGTGCCTTGTTAAAAGTTAATTTGTGGAATTTCTTTCCTTCTAAATGCATTTCAGACAATCAGTTGTGTTAGCCATATCTGGTAAAAGACCAAGCCCATATTATAGCAAGAACAGCTCAAATAAGCAGAGGAATGACAGTCCATCATTACTTTAAGACATGAAGGCCAGTCAATCTGGAAAATTTCATGAACTTTTACAATTTTTCAAGTGCAGTAACAAAAACCATCTAGCGCTATGAGATAACTGGCTCCCATGAGGACTGCGACAGGAAAGGAAGACCCAGAGTTACCTCTGCTGCAGATGATACATTCATTGGAGTTAACTGCACCTCAGATTGTAGCTGTTCAGAGGAGACTGCATTAATCAGGCCTTCTTGGTCAAATTGCTGCAAAGAAACCACTACTAAAGGACACCAATAAGAAGAGACTTGCTTGGGCCAAGAAACACGAGCAATGGCCATTAGACCGGTGGAAATTCGTCCTTTGATCTGAGGAGTCCAAATTTGAGATGTTTCTTTGTAAGACGCAGAGTGGGTGAACGGATGATCTCTGCATGTGTGGTTCCCGCCGTGAAGCATGGAGGAGGTGACACTGTCTGTGATTTATTTAGAGTTCAAGGCACACAAAACCACAGGATTTTGCAGTGATACACCATTCCATCTGGTTTGCACTTTGTGGGACTATCATTTGATTTTCAACAGAACAATGATCCAAAACACACCAAGGCTGTGTGAGGGCTCTTTGACCAAGAAGGAGAGTGATGTTGTGCTGCATCAGATGATCTGGCCTCCACAATCCCCTGACCTCACCCCAATTGAGATGGTTTGAGATTAGTTAGACCGCAGAGAGAAGGAAAAGCAGCCAACAAGTGCTCAGCATATGTGGGAACTCCTTTAAGACGGTTGGAAAAGCATTTTACGTGAAGCTGATTGA
This sequence comes from Oncorhynchus keta, assembly GCF_023373465.1. Taxonomy (NCBI): domain Eukaryota; kingdom Metazoa; phylum Chordata; class Actinopteri; order Salmoniformes; family Salmonidae; genus Oncorhynchus; species Oncorhynchus keta. The sequence goes on from NC_068429.1 coordinate 16,605,587, forward strand.
GAGAATGCCAAGATTGCCTTGATGACAGCTTTGCACAAAGTGTGGCTACTTTGAAGAACACAAAATATATTTTGATTTGTTTAATAATTTATTGGTTACGACATGATTCCATGTGTTATTTCATAGTTGTGATGTCTTCACTATTATTCTACAATGTAGAAAATAGTAAAAATAAAGAAAAACCCTTGAATGCGTAGGTGTTCAAACTTTTGACTGGTAATGTATATACATTTTAAATATTAATATAGTGTACACCTAAGCCAATAGGCCTATGGATGCAATGCCCTGATGCATTTAATCCTCAAATCTCTGACAGCTGAACAGTGAGGTGGACAATTATTGTTTTAGGAAAGTAAAAAACAATGAAACAATAGGCTTTGAGGTTGAGAGAGACAAGAGACAAGAGGTTTTGCATATGCTACTGATCAAAACACAATGAATAGTAATTAGTTATAGGCTGTTTAAGGACACGTAAACGTTAAAAAACAATCTAGCTGGTTGGTTTTGATCAAAATCTTGCTTTAGTGTGTAGGGCGCTGTCCATGGTGCTGATAGAGTGCAGCGGAGATTTCACGCCAACCTGTCAATTGTTGGTCAAAAGCATTAGCTTTTGTTTTTGGTGGTATAGCGTGATATAAGCAGAATTCAAAAGAATTCCAATGCAAGAACCCAAATGATGTATAGCTACTTATCGGTATGTTTCATCATAGAAATAGATATATTATTTATTGGTAGCCAATTGGTTTTCGTGGTAGGTAATGGAACTATCCTTATTGGAAATGTGTTTATGGTAGGCTGACATTGCTTCATTGATTACGTGGGGCGAATTTGATTCACAGAAGTGTATTGTGCCATATCACAACGTGTTGCTGAACTCATGAGCGGCATGATTTTCCTGAAGTGGGCCTATAGGTCTATTTATTTGGCAAGATAGCTGTGCATGACTGCATCTCACTGTAGTAGGCTGTAGGCTACATCTCACAGTAGTAGGCTGTTTTGGTTATTTGGATCTCCATTCACCTTATGTTTACTGCGTTTGTTTACTGTTAATGTAACTAGCCTAAATATAGATTGTGTCATGCCTTTATCGAGCTGATATTTTGTTGACGAGGCCTACTATTTGGTAGCTCTGTTTTGTTCTGTTCACATTCACAGTTGTGTCGGTATTCTAAGCCAAACTGCTATTCAGTAACCAATGACCCCGCAGTCTGTCTTGCCCTGACCTGAGAGAGCCTTATGATGTCTCTATTTTGGTTTGGTCAGGGTGTGATTTGGTTGGGCATTCTGTGTTTTGTTTTCTATGTTTCGGCCGGGTATGGTTCTCAATCAGGGACAGCTGTCTATCGTTGTCTCTGATTGGGAATCATACTTAGGTAGCCCTTTTTCCCTCCTTCAGTGTGGGTAGTTGACTTTTGTTAAGGGCACTGTAGCCCTGTAAGCTTCACGGTTGTTTCTTTGTTTGTTGTTTTGTTGGTGACATTTTAAATAAAAGGAAAATGTACGCTCACAACGCTGCACTTTGGTCCACTTCTTTCGACGGCCGTGACAGAGTCTCAACATTTTAACCTTGTTTACTGTGGTATTGCGTGATTTAATCAGAATTCAATCATTCCAATGCAAGAACCTCAACAATAGTTTTACTCCCTCCCTAAATTCAATTGCCCCCTTACCTCCGCATGCTTCAATTCGGCTGGTGCCTAGACGAACGAGTGTGCTCACATACTCACTCCCTTAAAGTGGGGCGGCAGGGTAGCCTAGTGGTTAGAGCGTTGGAAGGTTAACTTCAAACCCCTGAGCTGACAAGGTACAAATCTGTCATTCTGCCCCACTGTTCCTAGGCCATCATTGAAAATAAGAATTTGTTCTTAACTGACTTCCCTGGTTAAATATGGGTAAATTTTAAAAAATGTAAAAGACCTTAACTTGAAAAATGAGCAAAGGCGGCAATATTACTTTGTCTATCTTGAGGAGCCGTAGTCAGTATACACATCTTCAAAATAGTCCGAATAAATCTAAGACAACTCATTTGACATCTAACTAAGATTTGGTGCAGTATTTATTTGGTAGTATTTGGTAGTATTTCTTAAGTGAAAAAATGTGCATAAAACGAGTCGTCCATCATTGAATGTCAACAAACACTTCATTGAAGAATCACTACTGTTGACCAATGACTGACATAGGGGTGGAGACTTTGGCTACCGAACTTCATGTTGCCTCGAGAAAAAACCTGGTGTTCATGAACAGCGGAGAAAAAAAATAAACTCTTGCCAAAGACCAAAATGAACAAAAACGTCACAAAATATCATCATAATATACGCATGAACTGTTCCGAATGGGAGGCATGCAGAGCTTTAAGTCACTGTATCCTGGTGCCGGGTCTGCTACAGGACAATAAAGTGTGTATGTGCACGTACAGTGAGTGTACAAAACATTAAGAACACCTGCTCTTTCCATGACAGACTGACCAGGTGAAAGCTTTGAACCCTTAATGATGTCACTTGTTAAATCAATACAGGGCGGCAGGTAGCCTAGTCGTTAAGAGCGTTGGGAAAGTAATCGAAAGGTTCCTAGTTCGAATCGCTGAGTCAACTAGGGGAAAAATCTGTCGATGTGCCGTTGAGCAAGGCACTTAACCTGTTAATCCTACCCCCTACTTTTTCGAACATTCTGTCAAAAATCGCGCAACATTTCAGCGCCCTGCTACTCATGCCAGGAATATAGTATATGCATATGATTAGTATGTGTGGATAGAAAACACTCAGACGTTTATAAAACTGGTTAAATCACAGCTGTGACTATAACAGAACGTGCGTTTCATCGAAAAGCCCAGGAAAATCTGATCACTGAAAATGGAAATATATATCCATGCGCGACTTGAACCCATTGATAAAGGTGAACCACATTTAATGGGGCTGAGGTTGCAATACCTACAGCTTCCACACGTTGTCTAGAGTCTTGTCATTTGCCTCGGCTTTGTTTCTTGGTCAAACAGACGCAAGGCAACGCATTTCCTCCGGTCTCCGACCGGATATTTTGGTTGAGAATTACCCGGACATTTTTTCCAGACGGACAGCTAAAGAATGTACTTCGCCTCGTGATCAATTTGATCGCTTATTAATGTTTAATAATACCTAAAGTTGCATTACAAAAGTATTTCGAAGTGTTTTGTGAAAGTTTATCGTCGACTTTTTTAATTTTAAAAAATGACGTTACAAGACGCTATTTTTTTCCGTTTATCACACAGTCTTCATAGATCGATATCTAGGCTATATATGGACCGATTTAATCGGAAAAAAAGACCCAATAGTGATTATGGGACATCTAGGAGTGCCAACAAAGAAGATGGTCAAAGGTAATGAATGTTTTATATTTTATTTGTGCGGTTAGCGCGCGACTATGCTAATTATTATTTTTATGTCCCCTGCGGGTCTTTTGGGGTGTTACATGCTATCAGATAATAGCTTCTCATGCTTTCGCCGAAAAGCATTTTAAAAATCTGACTTGTTGCCTGGATTCACAACGAGTGTAGCTTTAATTCAATACCCTGCATGTGTATTTTAATGAACGTTTGAGTTTTAACTAGTACTATTAGCATTTAGCGTAGCGCATTTGCATTTCCAGATGGGACGCCTGCGTGCCAGGTAGGACCAAGAGGTTAACCCTAATTGCTCCGGATAACAGCATCTGTTAAATGACAACAAAAAAAAGTCCAATCAAATCAGTAGATGAAGGAGAGACAGGTTTAAAATAAGGATTTTAAAGCATTGAGGCATGGAGTGTGTGCCATTTGGAAGATGAATGGGCAAGACAAAATATTAAAGTGCCTCTAAACGGGGTGTGGTAGTAGGTGCCAGGCAGACCGGTTTGTGTCAAGAACTGCAACGCTGCAGGGTTTGTCCTGCTCAACAGTTTCCTGTGTGTATCAAGAGTGGTCCACCACCCAAAGGACATCTCGCAACTGTGGGAAGCATTGTAGTCATCGGCCAGCATCGCTGTGGAACACTCAACACGCTGTAGTAGGGCTAAATCAATATCAATAATTAGGTAATTACATCCCTCAATAACAATATAAAAACATATAGATTCATTTTCAATAATGTCAACATAGAATAATTAGGTACAGCAGTCCATTTCCCTTCTGACACAGCAGGAACGTGCGGAGAAGTGACAATGTGCCCTAAAAACCATTTAAAACCTTAAGTGATGGAGTAGCCACTGTTAACCACGAAAAATGAGTGATGTAGGTGAAAACAGTGGCAGTGATAGCCATGGAAAGGAGCCGCTTTCAACTAATAAATTATTGATAAAAAGAGTTCAACTGTTTCAGTAATTTGGAAGTGGTTTGGCTTCTTGAAGTCCGACAAAGAGCAGAGCAATGTTTGGTGCAAATTGTGCCGTAGACAGGTGGCGAAGAAGTCTGGTAATACGACAGACCTTTTTCAACATCTGAAGCAAAATCACTCTTTGGAACATGCAGGAAGTTTGAGATTGCGCCACGGTATTGATAAACGCCCCTCAAGCTCCAGCCAATCTAGGGATGTTTGCCCAAAGCAGTCAACACTGACATCGCTTATGCCATACAATCAAGCATTAAAAAGACGTCACAAATGCTAATATGCATTGCTAAGGACATGCTACCAATTAGCACAGTCAAAAAGGAAGGTTTCAAGAGGGTTATCAATTTCATTGACCCCAGGTACATGCTCCCTGGCTGCAAACATAAAATTATACTTGAAGGAAAATTGTTCTGTGTAACTCACATCATTAAAAAATATATAACCTTTATTTAACTAGGCAAGTCAATTAAGAACAACAACTTATTTACAATGATGGCCTAGGAACAGTGGGTTAACTGCCTTGTTCAGGGGTAGAATGACATTCTGGCTCAACACTCTAACCAGTTTGTTCAGGCATTATTGAATTTGAAGCAGATATGCAACTTTTAAACATTATTTGATTAATATTGTGATGATTATCGTTATCGAATGAAAAAAATATATAGATATCGTAATAATTTATCTACCATATCACCCAGCCCTACGTTGTAGATTCCGACTATTCCGACAAATTTAGGCTGTTCTAAAGGCAAAGGAGGGTGCAACTCAACTCATGTTTTATACAGTCAGAGTATGTGCGCACTCAATGTGGACCCAAACCAAGTAAATTACTGATTATCCAAAGACAGAGAGGTGAAGGTCAAAAGTGATAGAGATGGTAACATTTCCTAAGCAAAAAGCACAAAGTGAATTAGTGGTTATGCACCTATATCAGCACTTGCAGCCAAGATATTTGCAGGCAGGGACCCACCTGTACTGCTGCGTGGGTCAGCTTTGGTTGCAGTGAGGCTTATAGTGACTGTCTAACTACTGTACTAGCTAGCGGGTTTTCAGATCTCCCACCAGTCTGTCTGACACAGACTACTACTCACACACTGCTGAGCCCCAATTAGCCGCATCACCACAGCTGAAGTGATTGCACAGGCCACGATGGGCACGTGCACACACACACACACACAAACAAACGGGTCCTAGACACTCTTTACCACCTGCCAGGTTAAACGCAGCAGCAAAGTCTAGCAGCACACCTGGGTCTCTAGGTTCACACACTGCTAACTGGCTGAGCCGAAGAGGCAATGATTACGAAGCTAAATAAAAAGGGCTAATATGGCTAACGCTAAATATTGTAAATGTTGCTGCTACCTTTCACATAGCACAGATTGACAAGGCCACCGACTAGTAGTTTGAGACTCCCCAAACAAAACTGACCAAGAACAAGCGAAATCAATGGTTTTCAGTTTATATTTTTTGGAATAGCCTAACCAAAATTTAAACCAAAAAAACAGTTTCTGAAGTTGGTGGATGTACAGATGGATGAAACAGTGAGACAACGCAGTGTTGAGAGCCTAGGCACATGCAGTCTAGTCTGGGCAGGCTGTAGAGAGCTGTGGCTAGTGGCCTCTGGCTGGCTGGGTCCACCCTAGACTTCAGCACAGCAAATGAGCACCTTCACAAAAGCCACACTACACAAAAAACCTAGGGAGGAATGTCCCCAGCGCTTCATTTCTGCCAGCACTTCTATTTTTCTTTACATAAAAGCTCTAAAACAGGATGGCTTTGACAGGCTGGTCTTTGAGAAGAAAAGAACACAAGAGCCAGGTTTGTCCATCCATCCCCCAAAAAAGAAAAATGCAAGCATGGATACATTTAGCACAAGAACAAATAGGCCTGCTGAGGTGCAATGGTGAAGTATTTTTCATTTGGCTTTATATTTAAGTCATTTAGCAGACACTTTTCCAAAGCAATTTACATGAGCAATTAGGATTAAGTTCCTTGCTCAAGGTAACTTCAATTTTTAGTAGAATTTACCATGAAAGGCTTGCCAAAAATGCAGAGTTCGAAAAAAAGTATGTAAAAATAGTCAAACAAGAAATAAAATACACAAGAATCAAGCTACCGTATATACAGTACCAGATCAATGTGCATTGAGTTTGTCTTGTGTTCAGTACCGCCTAACTCTTGAAACATCATTTAACCATACACGTCACTGTAGTCATCAAATGACAGCAATCCCTGTTGATGCGACCATGTGTGTTGGTTTACCTGGCTGTTGCTCATCTAGTTCTCCCTGTAAAGAGGACTCTGTATCTTCAGAAGAGCCTTGGCTCTTCCAGCTTAAGTTTCCCATCCAGGAGACCTGAAGTCCTCTGATCAGACACTTGGTCCAGGTCGTCCAGTTTGAGCTTGTTCTGTCCAACCACTGTTTGCAGTCACCTCAATGGAATGTAGGCAACCTAGGCTAGATGATGATCACCAACCAATTTACAGAGTCAAAATAATTTCACAACTGTTGTTTACAGTCAAGCCACCGCTGTGTGATGAACTCCACAGTTCATTTAGAATGTGAATTGGCCAATCTTCTGTCTATGACTGTCAGTCATAATAAGTCACTGAACTTGCGTCCCATGACTCTGCTTGACTCAGACCACATAACATGGGCTGAAATATCAAAAATAGAACAGCCTTAACGATGAGCTGGATCAAAAGTTTCCTCCAATCACAAGAGGTTGAAGAATAATCTAGTTAAAGTCTTGAGAAATATGTCTGCAGTCACATACTCTCATCTCCTTCAGCAGTGTTTCTCAATAAACAAGTCAGGACAATCATCAGTCCATGACAGTCTGTATCAGTGACGTCCAGAGAAGGCTTGATTGAATATTGATTGACATTTAGACCACAGGGGTCGCAAGGACCGGGTCCATGATGTAAACACAGTGATCAAATCACTTGCCCTGCTGCATCAGATGACAGAACACCCCGGAAAACCAGGAAGTCACTGGAACAGGTACAAGGGTGGATGCTGGATGTTGCACAACCCGTGTGAGAAGTCGATTCAGTGCTAAAAGTTCCTGTACAAGAGTGGTTCCATAAAGAGAAGATGGTTGTGACTCCAGGAAACATTTATTATAGGGCTCCACAACTGACGCCAGAAATGCAACAGTGTTCTGTTGGAGAAAGACTGCGTTCCTCCAGTGTAGTCTTCAGCGCTTGCATCGCTCTCCTCCATCCATTTGTTTGTAACTCCATTCCCACCCGGCCTCCAGTCTCCGCCCTCTCGGTCTCCCTCTCAACACACTTGTGCGCTCCTAAACACATAATTACAGCCCATGTAGGCCTATAGGGTAAATGCAAGTCTCATTACAAGGGTGAGTAAAAATACCTCATTTCCACCAAACCTCAACATTGCAGCACCAGGGCTTATAGCTGAGGACCCTCCCTGGTAGTCAGCAAAATGTAGATGAACCCTGTGAGACACCTTATAGTCATAACCAGAGCTTCTAAATACATGACTCTGGTCATATCAATAACAGATACTCTGTACCCCGTTTGTTTGTTGAACACTAGAGATGGGAGAATACTGTCCGTGTCTGTCTATATAGTGTAGCAAAGAGGCAAAATATCTGTGATAGATTTTTTTTATGCAGTCAGCAGTCACTGTGCTACCTGCTCATCCAGACGACTTGTTGCCTGGTCTGTAAGGCGTGTGCATGCGCACACACACACACACACACACACACACACACACACACACACACACACACACACACACACACACAGCTGGGGGTAAGGCAGGCAGAGTGGCTAAAATAAGGAACTGATGCTCCGCTGAGGCTGGGGGGGGGGTGGATGTGGCAGACATATGAGCAATATGTCTGGAACATCAAATCGCAATAAACTCACATTTTCGAATCGCAATACATATAGAATCGCAGTACTTATCAGATCGGTACCTAAGTATCTATGGAGGAAATAGCCTGAAACAACCTACTCCTAGATAGAGTCAAACGAACAGTCCAGCCCAATGCTGCTCACCACCCCCACATAGTCTGTGACAAACTGGACTCAAACTACAAGTCTCTTTGTACGGTGAAGGATGTTGAAATCCCTTGCTGGCCTATTTCACTGTTCCCCTCCACCCCAGGGGTAGAAGTTGTTTAAATTTTACTAACTAAAAATATAGCCTTGAGAACAACTGTCACAGCAACAAACATTTACAGGTGCAAAAAGGAAAAATCAACAGGCTGTCACACACACAGCTTGTAGTAGTAGTACAATGGATCCCCATTCATTCGAAAGCACTTCAAAACAGCATTGAGGACCCCTTTCCTTCATCAGTTTACCCTAGTGCTAAGGGTGCCAAGACAAGTTTCAAGTTTTATTGTCACGTGCACCAGTACAGTGCAATGCATTTCTTGCTCGCTCTTTGCCAACAATACTGTACTGCATTAAAAAAAAGTTGAGTACAACAAAAACACACAAGAAATATAAATAAGTAGAACACAACAAACACACACTTAATTCTTCCTCCACCCAGTTAATGTTCTCACTGTGGGAGGAAAACACTAGGATGTGAGATTGGCTTCCTGCTGTTGTTAGCCGTTGGGCGACACCAGAGGCACAGCATTTGTTACTGTTGAAGCCGTCCTAGTGGCGGGTGGTGTGTGTGTGTGTGTGTGTGTGTGTGTGTGTGTGTGTGTGTGTGTGTGTGTGTGTGTGTGTGTGTGTGTGTGTGTGTGTAAGATTGGGTTGCAGTCAGGACAGCCACCCTCTGGATGCCATCCCTAGTGCCTTCAGCAGACAAAAACTCAGAACATTTCCAAACAGGTGATGGTGTTTCTCCCCACTGGGCCTGAGACGACAGCAGCAGCAGGACACTGTGACCATGGCGAAAACGGAGCGTGTTGATGTGGCCTGTGACAACAGTGCAAACACCAGTGACAACGAATCTGTCAGAATGATAATAGGCTATATAGAAATGTACACTAGCACAGACGCACGCAGATCAGGCACACAGCCTACCTAGCCTAAGTGGGAAATCAAATGTAAACAGCAAACTACCCCAGTGTCATATGTAAGCACACACTCTTCCTATCTGCTTCAGTTCAAGTACTGCCCTGTCTGTCAAGGAATTAGTTAAATGATCTCTTCTTAACCATGAGACTGAGCTATCGGAAGTCTCCTTAGGGCCCACACACCATAAACACTTCCTTTAAATTCTCTCTCTCTCAAACAAAACATATGCTTCGTTTTCACCAGCTCTGCTACACACCCAGTCCGTATGCCACTGGTGTGCTTCTGCCTCCATTGTTTCCGTGGTTCACGTGCCAGGCCTAGTCCTGGTTTCCAGCATAGTCTGTTGCTCTTCCCTGGGGGGCATACAGTGTCTGGGATCGATGGGCACACGTGGAACAGAAAGTGACGTTCAAACAGGTGACTCGGTAAACACGAGCAGGTAGCAAAAGCCCAAGAGACCAGCCAGACAGCCCCCCACTTACGGCATTCACTCATAGGACAGAAAACATTTACTATACTTTATTTGTGGGCAAAACACAACCTTTAAAGTCACATCTCTCTCTCTGTGTGTGCACATCACGGCAGCTCAGCCAATCCATGGCTACTGCCATAACAACTAATTGACCAACAATCAGAAACTTTACCTCTGTTTGGAGTACTCTCTCTCCATCGAAAACACTCACACCCCCGCCCAGTGAGCTGCAGGCATCACCGCCCAAGGTTGAGAGGCGAAACCCGGAGACAGCTGGAGGGGTGGAATACTTGTAGTTTCCCTAATTTCAAAAGCGGTGTCAGACCCACCTCTGTTTCCATCCCAATTGCACTGAACACCGTGTGTATTGATATGCTTTATATTGCACACTGTTAACGTTTTCATCCCAATGTGGATATACCGTCAATAGTGTGCCAGACTGCTCGAAAAGCAGATATGCCACGTTCACAATGGAAAGTCAATTTCACAACACATGGAGTGTGTGATATTACTCCGATTTGATTGAAACCCCAGTTACAGCTGGTGGGTTAATAAATTGAGTGCGCTAAAGTTACGGAGCCAGCTTGCAAGGTAATTGGCTACCACACGAGACGCGCTTGCCAGCTGTGTGGTCCCACTGTTTTTATCATCCATCCAGGCAGCGGATAACTACCGTTTTCTTCAACGGGCTAAGCTAACCTTAGGTATGAGACATCTGAAAAGGAGAAAGGGTCAATTGACGAAGCTGATAACTAATGTTTACAGTCATTACTTCGACTACTTAGCAAAATATAAGATTGCTGTTTAAGATACGTAAGGTAAAGAGCTTGCACGGGCTAGCTGGAATGTTGGCTAACTAGCTAGCTTTTTTTATGCCGCTATCCCGACTCACATTTTTAGCATGGAACACCCGTTTGTTCGACTGGATAAGACAGAAGACCAATCTCCTACACACAAGCACGGCTAACAAAAAGCTTGTCCTATGTGTGCAGGACAAAATTTGAAGACCCCTGAACGAGACTCTCAAACCGGGCCTACCCATCCCCAATGTGTGATATCCCAGTACCTGACTTTGTGCAGGGGTATGATGAGGCCAGTCGGCTGGGCTGCTTACCTTGCTTACTCTCTATTTTCCCCGACATTTCGTAACCAGCAGTGATTTCACTCGCTGTAAAAAATAAAACTTAACTAGCCAGAAACCAACGCGTCTCCCTCGATTATTCCTGTATTCTTGGCTCACATGTGTCAGTAAGATGAATTCGTTGGAGGTACGAGACCAGATTTGTGGCACACACATCGATGTGTGAAACTGTTTCTGTCGGTCTCCAAGCAATTTTCACTGAGCGGAGAGTCCAACACAAGGAGCGCTGCCTTGACCCCGCGCGTCCTCGGCATGATGCACAACTGCACCTCCTCGCGCATGGAATTAGCTACGTCATTCTTTCAACAAGAAGGATTTCAATGGAAAGTGCCCCCTGTGGCAACAACCTGTGAAGCATTTTGGGCTAGTTAGAGCTGACTAATACAATAAAACCGTTTCTAACAATAGTCCAACCAAATACAATAGGCGTATACATTTGTATTTAGGTTTATTTGACATCTTTATAAAGTCAACCTTGGCTGTATATATAACCTTTTTCAGAGTGCCCTCTACTGGATATTTTGTAAAGTCTTAAGTATTATATATTATAAATGATAAAATATACTGTATGTGGTTTCTCAGTGTCTACCCTGGTGGTCCTAACACACAATCATATGCCGACTTAAAGGACATAATCCTGGTTTAGTGCATAAATTAAAGCACTCACAAAGCAGTCTCTAGCATATTATGAAGTAGTCAGTGTGAGGATGCTCTTATCTTCTTGTTCTGAATCATTTATATGACTGGCAGAGTGGATCTGTGTTCCATCCTCTCAGTGTTGAGTGATCTGGGTCATCCTTTACCCACCCGCTGATCTCCTGAGGGGCCAGGGATGAAGAATGGAGTGGAATCTTGGACCTCAAGCTGAGAGGTTGACATGGACATGACTCAAGCTTTTCTCCCAAATCTTCTGCATTTCTGGTATATCACTATTGAGTTATAGTACATTGTCCTATCAATGTGTACATATAGTACATTGTCCAACCAATCGTAATTGCGGCAGAAATATTTGCAATGTGAGAGGAGTGTACTAAGTCACAGGCAGCAGGTCTGCCTTCTGACTTTAGGGTGTGTGTGTTTTTTTTATTTCTTTCTTATTTTACCTTTATTTTACTAGGCAAGTCAGTTAAGAACAAATTCTTATTTTCAATGACGGCCTAGAAACAGTGGGTTAACTGCCTGTTCAGGGGCAGAACGACAGATTTGTACCTTGTCACCTCGGAGATTTGAACTTGCAACCTTTCGGTTACTAGTCCAACGCTCTAACCACTAGGCTAGTGTGTGTGTGTGTGTGTGTGTGTGTGTGTGTGTGTGTGTGTGTGTGTGTGTGTGTGTGTGTGTGTGTGTGTGTGTGTGTGTGTGTGTGTGTGTGTGTGTGTGTGTGTGTGTGTGTGTGTGTGTGTGTGTGTGTGTGTGTGTGTGTGTGTGTGTGTGTGTGTGTGTGTGTGTGTGTGTGTGTGTGTGTGTGTGTGTGTGTGTGTAGTGCATTTCCAGGGGCTATGGTGAAATCCCAGAGAGGGAAAACGGAACAGTGAGTTCCTGAGCAGAGACTATCCTGTCAGGACAGGATAGCGCTCTGCTCATTGACAGAATGATTGTCTGCTAGTTAGCTGCTTCCCTATGGGTGCCTCAACATACAGCACAGCTAATGCCTCTGACAGTTTCTTCTACGTATCTCTAAGCTCCTGCTATTTACTCCATATCACTGAGTGATTAGTCATTCCATTCAATATTGTTCACGTTATTTATTTTGACTGTCACCCACAGTGTTGTTCATTCGCTGCAGGTAAGATTTGTTTGATAGTGTCACCCACAATGTGATTTTTTATGTAGAGACGTTAGTGTACTTTGTAAAGTGGTGTGGCGTGTAGTAGATATGACCAACTTTTCCCAGGGACTTTATTCGGAAAGAGAGGAAAGAGGAAGTAGAATATTGATGATGATATTTATATATATCAGTGTAGTCAACTCAAGGGTTGGTCCCTATATTAATAAGGGTATTTTCCACAGAGCATTACGGGTACTGTATTCCAGTGTTAGGCAATTCTGGTCCTGGTACATGATGCTACAGCCACATTTAATCCAAACAGTGACAATGTAACATACTTTGGCCTTTCCGCTTCTAGTGATCACCTGGTGGTGTGATGGTTTGTCGCCATTTTTGGTAGAATCAAAGATTGTACAGTCATGTTTCCAGTTTTCACCCTTTTGCTAGAACCAGAATAGAATAGCTACTGGTGAATACCTAGGGGCCACACTTTGACAACACACTCTTAGTGACAAAAAAAAAGACAGATGAAAAGCAAAGCACTGCCATTATTTTATTTTCCACCAAGCGGTGCTCAAGTTCTGCGTTAGATCCATCTATGTTTAGACCGGGACTGCACTGAGTCTCCATTGGAGGAGGACTGCACTGAGTCTCCATTGGAGGAGGACTGCACTGAGTCTCCATTGGAGGAGGACTGCACTGAGTCTCCATTGGAGGAGGACTGCATGAGTCTCCGTTGGAGGAGGACATTGTGCAAAATGTTGGATTGGATTCAGTTTGACCTGGTTTCAGAACAATAACAGTACTGTATACTGTTACTATGGTAATAACATCTAAATAAACCTCTAACCCCCCCACAAGTAGTATTGTAAGAACTTTCTGATTATTCAAATGGAAAAGTCTAAATGGAATCCTTGGGAAGTCCTAACTCTGATATCATACGGTTAGGGTTTAGGGTCAGGACATCCCAAGGATCCCGGATAGCACTAACCATATTCAAAGTGCCTGTTCTCACATAATGTGATAAATCAGATTATTATCCTGCTTTAACGAGACTATTACATTTAAGTCATTTAGCAGACGCTCTTATCCAGAGTTTGGGTATGGTTTGTGGTCAGAGGTTTAAATTCGACTTTATGGATCAAATAATCGGTTAATCAGGTGGAAGTTCCAGAGATGGACTGGTTTTGGTTCTGACTGCGGGACTGACCTGTTCTGGATCTGTTTTACAGAAGGCCACCAGTAGATAACAAGTGGTTTAGTCTGGATCTCAGGAGCATAGTGAGCCTGTTTTTAGAATAGTAGGATGTTAGTACAGAGGGAGCAGAGAGACGTAGCCTAAGTTTGATCTCCACGATGGTGAGCGTAGAATGGAGAGCTTAAACCCAGTTTAGGTGTCCGTTAACCTTGGGCAAGCCACCTGGGACTCTCCCTCCCTCACACATCAGAGTGATGCAGAGAGAGGGAGGGGTCAGTGGGGCTTAGAAAGACTGAATACATTTTCAGAAGGAGAAAAAAAACACTCAACAACAAATGGAGTCCTCTGTCTTTGGCCCCTCTGCAATGACACGCCATCGACTGCATTTCTCAGAAGCATTTTGTTCAATGGCGGAATTAAGATAAACGGCCCAAGATAGCGTTGGGGGAGGTTTGAACCCTAGCCGATACAGCCAGGAGATTGGAGGGTAGAGCCGTGGGCAAAGAGGATGAAGTGTCTAGGTTGGAACCCACTCAATACTGCATGAGAGTAGAGTACTCCGTCACTGACACAAGCATACATACATACATACAGATACACATGGAGACAAGGTCAGGGGATGAGGAGCAGAGCTATTGAAAGATACTTACACACACACATAGATAGACGTGCAAGGTCACACGCACTGTATGAAATACTATTTTTACGCACCTATTCACAGTCAGACAAAGACACAAAGGTTAAAAGAATCTCTCACACCCAGCCTCTCTGACATGCACACATACAGTACACATACACACACACACTCACACAGGCTCTAACACAGGAATTATTTCCGTGCTGAGCCAGGCATTGTGTTGCTGCTCTTTGCAGCGCTACGGGGTGGTGGCCCTGCCTGGCTTTTGGAGAGCTGCTTTTCAGAATCTCTCTGTCCTATCGCCCTGACAGTGGGGATTCTCTCTCTCTCTCGGTCTCTGTCTCTCTCCCTCCGTGGAACGTTCAAATGGTGGGATTGACCCCTCTCTGTGGTCTTCGTCACCAGACCCCCTGACTGACATTTCACTCCGAGAGCAGAGCAGAGGGAGGCCTGAAACCAGGCCCCGTAGGAACCCTCAGTCTCAGAGGTCAATGGAAGAAAACCAGGGTGGGACACAGACCAAGGTCTACAGGCCATAGAGTGGCAACGGCCCCAAGACACATCCCTGTGGTACATCTCCACTTAACTCTCTCCACTCATTTAGTAAATGTCATCCATTCATCCTGTCCTTTATTCAGCTATGCAGGACGGAAGCATTAATGAAGCATTTGAAGTCGCCTCTAAAGGCCACCTCTGCCATACAGGGACACCCCCCTAGGCAACATAGATTTTATTTGGAATTCAAGATTTTTTTTGTACGATTATATATTTTATTAACAATACAAAACATACACATACAAATAACAACATCATACAAACATCAACTATATTCCACCTGCCCAGGCCCACTAGCACACACCCCCATCTCCAGCGCTGCATCACTTTCCACCACATGGCCTGAAACTGCATCATGTTGTTTCTCTCAGTAGCCCACGTACTTTCAATATTTAAATACTAAATCATTCGATTTTTCCATTGTGTTAATGATGGTGGATTTATTGATTTAAAAGTTTTTAGAATGTGTTTTTTCAAGATGTGTGATGAAAAGAGAATCCTCCAAGCCATTGGGTATCTCATTACACCCCCATATACCATGTCTTGAAATATGCAGGCAGACGGATTAAAAGTATGTTTACATGACAGCCAACTTTCTAGCTCCGCCCACATCTTTCGGACTTTATAGTAACCCCAGAAAACATGGATTATTGAGTCATTATTAGTTTTACATTTAAGACGTGACTCTGCCATCGTGCTGTAGAATTTCTGAATTTTGTCTCTTGTGTAATACATTAGCTTATACTTTAATTTCCTTTGTTATGCTCCAACTTTCCCTCCATCTTTTTCCAACATGAGTTCTTTTTAAGTCTTAGTTCCAATAGTAAAAATAATTCTAGAGATTGTCAGTTGGATATGCTCCCTGCAAGGTTTTCTATATCTTCCCTTTCATTTTTGTTTGGAATTTAATTAAACTATACACTTTGGGTGAGTGCTGATGGCAAAAAACAACAAGCACGGCCTCAAAATGTTTTTTTTTTTTTAACAGGGGCAGGGTGGCCTGTAGAGGCTGTGGGTCTGTAGAGGCAGGAGGGTCTGGGTCTAGAATCAGGGAGTCTGTAGAGGCAAGGGGAGTCTGTAGAGGCAAGGGGAGTCTGTAGAGGCAAGGGGGTCTGTAGAGGCATGGGGTCTGTAGAGGCAAGGGGTCTGTAGAGGCAAGGGGGTCTGTAGAGGCATGGGGTCTGTAGAGGCATGGGGTCTGTAGAGGGAGGGGGGGTCTGTGGGTCTGTAGAGGCAAGGGAGTCTGTAGAGGCAAGGGGGTCTGTAGAGGCATGGGGTCTGTAGAGGCATGGGGTCTGTAGAGGCATGGGGTCTGTAAAGGGAGGGGGGTCTGTGGGTCTGTAGAGGCAAGGGAGTCTGTAGAGGTAGAGTGGTCTGGGTCCAGAGTCAGGGGGTCTGTAGAGGATGGGGGTCTGTGGTCTATAGAGACAGGGGAGTCTGTAGGTCTGTAGAGGCAGGAGGGTCTGGGTCTAGAATCAGGGAGTCTGTAGAGGCAAGGGGGTCTGTAGAGGCATGGGGTCTGTAGAGGGAGGGGGGTCTGTGGGTCTGTAGAGGCAAGGGAGTCTGTAGAGGTAGAGTGGTCTGGATGGGAGGATGGGGGTCTGTGGTCTATAGAGACAGGGGAGTCTGTAGGTCTGTAGAGGCAGAGGGGTCTGTAGAGGCAGGGAATCTGTGGGTCTGTAGAGGCAGGGGAGTCTGTATGGGTGTCTGTCAAGGTAGGGGGGTCTGTGGGTCCGTAGAGATAGTGTGGTCTGTGGGTCTTTAGAGGCAGGGGATTCTGTGAGTTTGTAGAGGCAGGGGGGTCTGTAGAGGAAGGGTGGTCTGTGGTCTGTAGAGACAGGGGGATCTGTAGATGCATGGGTGTCTGTCGAAGGGGGTGGTGTTCTGTGGGTCCGTAGAGGTAGTGTGGTCTGTGCGTCTGTAGAGGCAGGGAGTCTGTGGAAGGTAGTGGTTTATTAATCTATTATGGTCCTGCTGTGGTCTGCCCATGGGGTGCTATACTGCCTAGTAGGTCTGACAACTGTCTCAATGACTATCAGTCCGATCGTCCACAGAAGGGCAGTTCACTGTACCAGGCCCACTGATTAAGTGAGTAATGGATTGGATCATGTAGTTAGTTAAGCAATAAAGCACGAGGAGGTGTGGTATATGGCCAATATACAACGGCTATTGGCTGTTCTTACACACGGCGCAACGAGGAGTGCCTGGATACAACCCTTCGCCGTGGTATATTGGTCATATACCACAAACCTCAGAGGTGCATTATTGCTATTGTAAACTTGTTACCAATGTAAACAGAGCAGTAAAAATACATGTTTTTTCATACCCGTGGTATACGGTCTGATATACTACGGCTGTCAGCCAATCAGCATTCAGTGCTCAAACCACCCAGTTTATAATGGTCAATTAAGAATAGTATTGCACGCAATTCAAGCCTTGGGTAGAATAAGATGGCTGTGTTTTTCTGCCAATAGAAAATTGCACACTGCACAGAGGCCGCAAATGTCAACAATCAATCTGAGAATAATCATTATTACTTGTATAATCTATTAAATAATCGTAAATGACAACCAAAATGCACTGTTCTTAAGAGTGAGAGTTGGTTGAAAGGAAGGGTGTGAAAAGTGTGTTTGATGGGGGGGGATGAAGTAGGTGAGTGGGTTTATGAATTCATGAAGTGTTGCAGTAGAAAAATGAAAGCGGTGCTTTTTCTTTGACATATTTAATGTGTGGCTCAGACTGTCACATGCAGAAAAAGTCAGACTTAATCGCTTCCACTGTCGGGCGAAAACACACACTGACAGGTCATTATTAATGTAGAGCGGCCCTACCTGCGCACGCAAACACACAAGTTTATAAACGCATACACACATCACCCGTTAATAAATGGATACACATTTTTAAACACGCGCACACCTCAACTTCCCTCTCAGTATACAGTGCATTCGGAAAGTATTCAGACCCCTTTACTTTTTCCACATTTTGTTACGTTACAGACATATTTTTAAATTGATTAAATAATTCCCCCCCCTCTATCTACACACAACACCCCATAATGACAAAACATAAACAGATTTTTAGAAATGTTTGCAATTTTTTTTAAATATCGTATTCAGACCCTTTACTCAGTACTTTGTTGAAGCATCTTTGGCAGCAATTACAGCCTTGAGTCTTCTTGGGTATGATGCTACAAGTTTGGCACACCTGTATTGGGGAGTTTCTCCCATTCTCTGCAGATCCTCTCAAGCTCTCAGGTTGGATGGGGAGCGTTGCTGCAGTTGTGACAAATGGACCAGTTCGTAGCTGGATTCTTCACCGATCTTTTATACTTTCTCCGAAACATGAAATTTGTTTGTACCTTCCCTTCTTGGATATAGGGGGCGCTATTTTCATTTTTGGATGAAAAACGTTCCCGTTTTAAACAAGATATTTTGTCATGAAAAGATGCTCGACTATGCATATAATTGACAGCTTTGGAAAGAAAACACTCTGACGTTTCCAAAACTGCAAAAATATTGTCTGTGAGTGCCACAGAACTGACGTCGACAGTATTGTGACGTATTTGTAGGCATATCATTGGAAGATTGACCATAAGAGACTACATCTACCAGGTGGTCGCTTGGTGTCCTCCGTGGCAATTATTGCGTAATCTCCAGCTGCAGTATTTTTCCCGTTTGCTTCTGAAGAGAAACCAACTGTCACGACTGATATATTATCGAATAGATATGTGAAAAACACCTTGAGGATTGATTCTAAACAACATTTGCCATGTTTCTGTCAATATTATGGAGCTAATTTGGAAAAAAGTTTGCCGTTGTAGTGACTGCATTTTCCGGTCTTTTTCTTAGCCAAACGTGATGAACAAAACGGAGCTATTTCGCCAACAGAAATAATCTTTTTGGAAAAAATTAACATTTGCTATCTAACTGAGAGTCAGATCATTGAAATCATCCAAAGTTCTTCAAAGGTAAATTATTTTATTTGAATGCTTTTCTTGTTTTTGTGAAAATGTTGCCTGCTGAATGCTAGGCTTAATGCTATGCTAGGCTATCAATACTCTTACACAAATGCTTGTGTAGCTTTGGTTGAAAAGCATATTTTGAAAATCTGAGATGACAGTGTTGTTAACAAAAGGCTAAGCTTGTGTTTCAATATATTTATTTCATTTCATTTGCGATTTTCATGAATAGAAAAAGTTGCGTTATGCTAATGCATTATAGTTTAAGTATTTTTCTGTCGATTTCTCAGCCAAGCAGGATGAACAAACATGACGTTTTTCGCCTACAAACATATTATTTTTGGAAAAAAGGAACATTTTCTATCTAACTGGGAGTCTCCTGAGTGAAAGCATCTGAAGTTCTTCAGAGTTAAATGATTTAATTTGGTTGCTTTTCTTATTTTTGTGAAAATGTTGCCTGCTGCCAGCACAGCCTAGCATAGCATTATGCCATGCTAAACTTACACAAATGCTTGTCTAGCGTTGGCTGTAACGCATATTTTGAAAATCTGAGATGACTGTGTTGTTAACAAAAGGCTAAGCTTGTGTTTGAATATATTTATTTCATTTCATTTGCGATTTTCATGAATAGGAAACGTTGCGTTATGGTAATGCACTTGAGGCTATGATTATGCTCCCGGATACGGGATTGCTCGTCGCTAGAGGTTAAGTTCTGTGAGGTGGAAGGATTTCCTTTGTCCTCTATGAAAATTTACTCTCTCTATACTGTGTGTCCATGAGGAGATCCTCAGGAATTTATGACATCTCTCTGACCACAGCAACCTAGTTGAAGGAGGAAAGGTGGAGACAGGGAGAGGGGCATGGGGTTTGCTATACCCAAAGAGGCCAACGTCATGACAGGTCATTGTCCTGTTGGAAGGTGAACATTCACCCCAGTCCTGAGTACTCTGGAACAGGTTTTCATCAAGGACCTCTGTGTACTTTGCTCCATTCATCTTTCCCTTGATCCTGGCAAGTCTCCCAGTCCCTGCTGCTGAAAAACATATCCACAGCATGAGGCTGCCATGACCATGCTTCACCGTAGGGATGATGATGCCAGGTTTCCTCCAGACGTGATGCTTGACATTCAGGCCAAAGAGTTCAATCTTGGTTTCATCAGACCAAAGAATGTTGTTTCCCATGGTCTGAGAGTCCTTTAGGTGCCTTTTGGCAAACTCCAAGCAAGCTGTCGTGTGCCTTTTTCTGAGGAGTGGCTTCTGTCTGGCCACTATACCATAAAGGCCTGATTGGTGGAGTGCCGCAGAGATTCTGGAAGGTTCTCCCATCTCCACAGAGGAACTCTAGAGATTTGTCAGAGTGACCATCGGGTTCTTGGTCACCTCCCTCACCAAGGTCCTTCTTCCCCGATTGCTTAGTTTGGCTGGGTGGCCAGCTCTAGGAAGAGTCTTGGAGTTTCCAAACTTCTTCCATTTAAGAATGATGGAAGCCACTGTGTTCAATGCTGCAGAATTGTTTTGATACCCTTCCCCAAAATCTTTGCCTCGAAACAGTCCTGTCTCTAAGCTCTACGGACAATTCCTTCGACTGCATGGCTTGGTTTTTGCTCTGACATGCACTGTCAACTTTGGAACCTTATAGATAGGTGTGCCTTTCAAAATCATGTCCAATCAATTGAATTTACCACAGGTGGACTCCAAGTTGTAGAAACATCTCAAGGATGATCAATGAAAACAAGATGCACCTGAGCTCAATTTCGAGTCTCATAGCAAAGGGTCTGAATATCGTTATGTAAATAAGGTATTTCTGTTCATTGTTTTTAATAAATGTGAATCTGTTTTTCGCTTTGTCATTATGGGTTATTGTGTGTAGATTGATGAGGATTTTTATTTTATCCATTTTAGAATAAGGCTGCAACGTAACAAAATATGGAAAAAGTAAATGGGTCTGAATATTTTCCCGAATGCACTGAATGTCCCACTGAGAACCACAGATGCCAAACTCCAGCGAACAGTAGCAGTCAGTCTGGCAGGCAGCACTGTTATGCTGTGTTGACAACTTTCCAGGAGCTCATTTTGCGAGGGAAGGTACATCTGTTGAGCCGTGACAGACTGTGACAGTCACTGGGTTGTTCAGGCGTCTTTTTCACTGTGATGTAGTGTGGTGAACTCCAGGGTCCTTCTATGCACACTGAGTAACCCAGTTTACACTTTGTAGGAGTGGAACCCCGAAGCCTCATAGAACAGCCATGGTATTGCACTGGATACTATTTGTTTAATTGTCAAAAACAAATCCTTCTATAAGAAACATGAAACAGGGGATCCTCCCAAAGCTATACACACAAACAAAACACACACACCAGTAGACTCACAGACATCAGCGGCTCTGTCTCTTTCTGTCCCCATCTCTATAGTGTTATAAAATTCAGGCTGTCTGGGGAATTTTCCTGTTAAAAAAAAACATGAGCACTAACGAAGTTCATCAGATTTGGTGTCAAATCAATGCCAAGAGTCTATTTTTGAGAAATTAAGGCAAATAAACTCAGTCCTTTTTCAGGAAGCTGTCTTTCAAAAATAAGTTGTACAAATCCAAATCACTTCACAGATCTTCATTGTAAAGGGTTTAAACACTGTTTCCCATGCTTGTTCAATGAACCAAAACAATTAATGAACATGCACCTGTGGAACGGTCGTTAAAACACTAACAGCTTACAGACAGTAGGAAATGAAGGTCACAGTTATGAAAACTTAGAACACTAAAGAGGCCTTTCTACTGACTCTGAAAAACACCAAAAGAAAGATGCCCAGGGTCGCTGCTCATCTGCATAAACATGCCGTAGGCATGCTGCAAGGAGGCATGAGGACTGATAAATAAATTGCAATGTCCGTACTGTGAGACGCCTAAGACAGCGCTACAGAAAGACAGGACGGACAGCTGATCGTCCTCACAGTGGCAGACCACGTGTAACAACACCTGCACAGGATCGGTACATCCGAACATCACACCTGTGGGACAGGTACAGGATGCCAACAACAACTGCCCGAGTTACACCAGAAACGCACAATCCTTCCATCAGTGCTCAGACTGTGCACAATAGGCTGAGAGAGGCTGGACTGAGGGCTTGTAGGCCTGTTGTATGACAAGTCCTCACCAGATATCACCGGCAACAATGTCGCCTATGGGTACGAACCTACCATCGCTGGACCGGACAGGACTGGCAAAAAGTGTTCTTCACTGACGAGTTGCGGTTTTGTCTCACCAGGGGTGATGGTCAGATTCGCGTTTATTGACGAAGGAATGAGCGTTACACTGGCGCCTGTACTCTGGAGCGGGATCGATTTGGAGGTGGAGGGTCCGTCATGGCCTGGGGCGGTGTGTCACAGCATCATTGGATTGAGCTTGTTGTCATTGCAGGCAATCTCAACGCTGTGCGTTACAGGGAAGACCTCCTCCCTCATGTGGTATCCTTCCTGCAGGCTCATCCTGCCATGACCTTCCAGCATGACAATGCCACCAGCCATACTGTTCGTTCTGTGTGTGATTTCCTGCAAGACAGGAATGTCAGTGTTCTGCCATGGCCAGCAGAGAGCCCGGATCTCAATCCCATTTAGCACGTCTGGGACTTGTTGGATCGGAGAGTGAGGGCTAGGGCCATTTCGCCCCAGAAATGTCAGGGAACTTGCAGGTGCCTTGGTGGAAGTGTGGGGTAACATCTCAGAGCAATAACTGGCAAATCTGGTGCAGTCCATGAGGAGGAGATGCACTGCAGTACTTAATGCAGCTGGTGGCCACACCAGATACTGACTGTTACTTTTGATTTTGACCCCCCTTTGTTCAGGGACACATTATTCAATTTATGTTAGTCACATGTCTGTGGAACTTGTTCAGTTTATGTCTCAGTTGAATCTTAATGTCATACAAATATCTACACATATTTAGTTTGCTGAAAATAAACGCAGTTGACAGTGAGAGGACGTTTATTTTTTGCTGAGTTTATATATATACACACACACACACACACACACACACACACACACACACACACACACACACACACACACACACACACACACACACACACACACACACACACACACACACACACACACACACACACACACACACACACACACACACACACACACACACACACACATACTACCGTTCTAAAGTTTGGGGTCACTTAGAAATGTCCTTGTTTCTGAAAGAAAAGCAAGTTTTTTTGTCTATTAAAATAACATCAAATTGATCAGAAATACGGTGTAGACATTGTTAATGTTGTAAATGACTATTGTAGCTGGAAATGGCTGCTTTTTATTGGAATATCTACATAGGCATACAGAGGCCTATAATCAGCATCCATCATTCCTGTGTTCCAATGGCATGTTGTGTTAGCTAATCCAAGTTTATCATTTTAAAAGGCTAATTGATCATTAGAAAACCCCTTTGCAATTACGTTAGCACAGCTGAAAACTGTTGTTATGATTAAAGAAGCAATAAAATGGGCCTTCTTTAGAATAGTTGAGTATCTGGAGCATCAGCATTTGTGGGTTCAATTACAGGTTCAAAATGGCCAGAAACAAATAACTTTCTTCTGAAAATCGTCAGTCTATTCTTGTTCTGAGAAATAAAGGCTATTCCATGCGAGAAATTGCCAAGAAACTGAACATCTTGTACAACGCTGTGTACTACTCCCTTCACAGAACAGTGCAAACTGGCTCTAACCAGAATAGAAAGAGGAGTGGGAGGTCCCGGTGCCCAAATGAGCAAGAAGATAAGTACATTAGAGTGTCTAGTTTGAGAAGCAGACGCCTCACAAGTCTTCAACTGGCAGCTTCATTAAATAGTACCCACAAACACCAGTCTCAAAGTCAACAGAGAAGAGGCAACTCCAGAATGCTGGCCTTCTAGGCAGAATTCCTCTGTCCAGTGTCTGTGTTCTTTTGCCAATCTTAATATTTTCTTTTTATTGGCCAGTCTAAGATATGGCTTTTTCTTTGCAGCTCTGCCTAGAAGGCCATTTGTTTTTCTCAACAGGACAATGACACAACACACCTCCAGGCTGTGTAAAGGCTATTTGACCAAGAAGGAGAGTGATGGAGTACTGCATCACATGACCTGACCTCCACAATCACCTGACTTCAACCCAATTGAGATGGTTTGGAATGAGTTAGACCGAAGAATTTGTGAATTTTTATTAGGATCCTCATTAGCTAACGCCGTAACGTTAGCTAGTCTTCCTGGGGTCCAACATCAATTAATAAGACTTTACAAACAATTACAAATGAATACTTTTCAAACATTTAGCAAGTAGACAATAGACAATTTCAAATACCTGACATGAAACACATTTAACATTCAGTTGATGCTTTCTATATCTTGTCCAGTCATTTGGTCTATCGCATTTAGATGTTTTTTTTTGTCTGGAAGGTAGGTTGACTTTTTTCCTGAGAAATATGGATTGGTGAAGAGTTCCATTCAGCTATGGCTCTGTATAAACTGTAGTTTCAAGGCGATTTGTCCTTGGCTTGGGTTGTCTTAGATGTCCTTAATTTACGTGTTTGTTTTGGTGGTTATGCGTGTTGTAAAACTGGACTGAAAAGGTATTTTTTAAATATTACATTCCTAAAGAAAATCAGAAGACATGATAGTAATTTATTTTAAACATGAAGCCATGAGAGATTCTGATGCATTTGGATAATATTCGTACAAATAGAGCAATGAAGAGCTAATCTGGCAGCCCTGTTTTGAGCCATTTGGAGTTTTTTAATTATATATTTCTTTGCTGTAGATGACCATATAACCAGACAGTACTCTAAGTGTGATATGACCAGGGATTGACCATATAACCAGACAGTACTCTAAGTGTGATAGGACCAGGGATTGACCATATAACTGGATAGTACTCTAAGTGTGATATGACCAGGGATTGACCATATAACCAGACAGTACTCTAAGTGTGATAGGACCAGGGATTGACCATATAACTGGACAGTAATCTAAGTGTGATATGACCAGGGATTGACCATATAACTGGACAGTACTCTAAGTGTGATAGGACCAGGGATTGACCATATAACCAGACAGTACTCTAAGTGTGATATGACCAGGGATTGACCATATAACTGGACAGTACTCTAAGTGTGATATGACCAGGGATTGACCATATAACTGGGCAGTACTCTAAGTGTGATAGGACCAAGGATTGACCATATAACTGGACAGTACTCTAAGTGTGATAGGACCAGGGATTGACCATATAACCAGACAGTACTCTAAGTGTGATAGGACCAGGGATTGACCATATAACTGGATAGTACTCTAAGTGTGATAGGACCAGGGATTGACCATATAACCAGACAGTACTCTAAGTGTGATATGACCAGGGATTGACCATATAACCAGACAGTACTCTAAGTGTGATAGGACCAGGGATTGACCATATAACCAGACAGTACTCTAAGTGTGATATGACCAGGGATTGACCATATAACCAGACAGTACTCTAAGTGTGATAGGACCAGGGATTGACCATATAACCAGACAGTACTCTAAGTGTGATATGACCAGGGATTGAATCACCTGATTCAGAGTGCTAGATGTTACATACTCTGAACATTTTCTTGTAACACCAATTCCCTTACCCATCTTAATAACAATTATCTACAGTGGGGAGAACAAGTATTTGAAACACTGCCGATTTTGCAGGTTTTCCTACCTACAAAGCATGTAGAGGTCTGTATTTTTTTAAATCATAGGTACACTTCAACTGTGAGAGACAGAATCTAAAACAAAATCCAGAAAATCTCATTGTATGATTTTTAAGTAATTAATTTGCATTTTATTGCGTGATATAAGTATTTGATCACCTACCAACCAGTAAGAATTCCGGCTCTCACAGACCTGTTCGTTTTTCTTTAAGCCCTCCTGTTCTCCACTCGTTACCTGTATTAACTGCACCTGTTTGAACTCGTTACCTGTATAAAAGACACCTGTCCTCACACTCAATCAAACAGACTCCAACCTCTCCACAATGGCCAAGACCAGAGAGCTGTGTAAGGACATCAGGGGTAAAATTGTAGACCTGCACAAGGCTGGGATGGGCTACAGGACAATAGGCAAGCAGTTTGGTGAGAAGGCAACAACTGTTGGCGCAATTATTAGAAAATGGAAGAAATTCAAGATGACGGTCAATCACACTCGGTCTGGGGCTCCATGCAAGATCTCACCCGGTGGGGCATCAATGATCATGAGGATGGTGAGGGATCAGCCCAGAACTACACGGCAGGACCTGGTCAATGACCTGAAGAGAGCTGGGACCACAGTCTCAAAGAAAACCATTAGTAACACACTATGCCGTCATGGATTAAAATCCTGCAGCACACGCAAGGTCCCCCTGCTCAAGCCAGTGCATGTCCAGGCCCGTCTGAAGTTAGCCAATGACCATCTGGATGATCCAGAGGAGAAATGGTAGAAGGTCATGTGGTCTGATGAGACAAAAATAGAGCTTTTTGGTCTAAACTCCACTCGCCGTGTTTGGAGGAAGAAGAAGGATGAGTACAACCCCAAGAACACCATCCCAACCGTGAAGCATGGAGGTGGAAACATCATTCTTTGGGGATGCTTTTCTGCAAAGGGGACAGGACGACTGCACCATAATCTGGGGAGGATGGATGGGGTCATGTATCGCGAGATCTTGGCCAACAATGTCCTTCCCTCAGTAAGAGCATTGAAGATGGGTCGTGGCTGGGTCTTCCAGCATGACAATGACCCGAAACACACAGCCAGGGCAACTAAGGAGTGGCTCCGTAAGAAGCATCTCAAGGTCCCGGAGTGGCCTAGCCAGTCTCCAGACCTGAACCCAATAGAACATCTTTGGAGGGAGCTGAAAGTCTGTATTGCCAGCGACAGCCCCGAAACCTGAAGGATCTGGAGAAGGTCTGTATGGAGGAGTGGGCCAAAATCCCTGCTGCAGTGTGTGCAAACCTGGTAAAGAACTACAGGAAATGTATGATCTCTGTAACTGCAAACAATGGTTTCTGTACCAAATATTAAGTTCTGCTTTTCTGAAATATCAAATACTAATGTCATGCAATAAAATGCTAATTAATTACTTAAAAATCATACAATGTGATTTTCTGGATTTTTGTTTTAGATTCCGTCTCTCACAGTTGAAGTGTACCTATGATAAAAAATTACAGACCTCTACATGCTTTGTAGGTAGGAAAACCTGCAAAATCAGCAGTGTTTCAAATACTTGTTCTCCCCACTGTATGTGTTCTGACCATGACGCCTAATAGTTTTGTTTTTTTCACTTGCTGTACATGTGTTCTATTCATCGACAAATTCAATTGGGGATCATCAGCAAGCATATATCTTGAACCAAATACAATACATTTAGTTTTAGAAATGTTCAACACCATATCAACCCACTCAAACACCATTCTTAGTTCACTACTCAGTACATCTGTTAGCACATTACATTCTGATGCTGTGCAATATTGTAGAGTCATCAGCATACATTATCAGTCTTGCTTTGTTCATAACCGAAGGCAAATCATTAGTAAAGATAGAAAAGTGGGCCTAGGCAACTTCCTGGAGAGATAGCTTTCCATCCAGGATAGAGCTGCAGACTTAAAAACATAACATTTGAGTTGACCTACTAACAGTTCATGATCAATTACATCAAAAGCAGCACTGAAATCTAGCAACACTGCACCAACTAACTTCTTGTCATCCATACTCTAACCATCAATCTGTCAATCTGCCATCAATCTGTCATTTGTGCTGAGGCCGTACTCGTAGAATGCCCTTCTTTGTATGCATATTGAAAACCCGTTATCAGACCATTACATTTTTTTTATTTTTTATTTAACCTTTATTTAACCAGGTAGGCTAGTTGAGAACAAGTTTCCATTGACAACTGCAACCTGGCCAAGATAAAGCAAAGCAGTGCGACACAAACAACAACACAGAACTACACATTAAATTAACAAACATACAGTCAATAATACAATAGAGAAAGTCTATATACGGTGTGTGCAAATGAGGTAGGATAAGGGGGGTAAGGCAATAAATAGGCCATGGTGGTGAAATAATTAAAGTGTGGCAAATTAAACACTGGGGTGATAGATATGCAGAAGTTGAGTGTGCAAGTAGTGGTACTGGGGTGCAAAAAAGCACAATAAATAACAATATCGTGATGAGGTAGTTGGATGGGCTATTTACAGATTGGCAGGTGCAGGTGCAGTGTACAGGTGCACAGGTGCAGTGTACAGGTGCAGTGATCTGTGAGCTGCTCTGACAGCTGGTGCTTTAACATAGTGAGGGAGATGGGAGTCTCTAGCTTCAGTGATTTTTTTCAGTTCGTTCCAGTCATTGGCAGCAGAGAACTGGAAGGAAAGGCGGCCGAAGGAGAAATGGGCTTTGGGGGTGACCAGTGAAATATATCTATTGGAGCGCGTGCTGCGGCTGAGTGCTGCTATGGTGACCAGTGAGATGAGATAAGGCGGGGCTTTACCTAGCAACGACTTATAGATGACCTGGAGCCAGTGGGTTTGAGAACGGATATGTAGCGAGGGCCAGGCAACGAGAGCATAGGTCCCAGTGGTGGGTAATATATGGCACTTTGGTGACAAAACAGATGGCACTGTGATAGACTGCATCCAATTAGCTGAGTAGAGTGTTGGAGACTATTTTGTAAATGACATCGCAGAAGTCAAGGATCGGTAGGATAGTCAGTTTTACTAGGGTATGTTTGACAGCATGAGTGAAATATGCTTTGTTGCGAAATAGGAAGCCGCTTCTAGATTTAATTTTGGATTGGAGATGCTTAATGTGAGTCTGGAAGGAGAGTTTACAGTCTAACCAGACACCTACGTATTTGTAGTTGTCCACATATTCTAAGTCAGAACCATCCAGAGTAGTGATGATGGAAGGGTGGGTAGGTATGGGCAGCGATCGGTTGAAGAGCATGCATTTAGTTTTGCTTGCATTTAAGAGCAGTTGGAGGCCACGGAAGGAGAGTTGTATGCCATTGAAGCTCATCTGGAGGTTAGTTAACACAGTGTCCAAAGAAGGGCCAGAAGTATACAGAATGGTGTCATCTGCGTAGAGGTGGATCAGAGAATCACCAGCAGCAAGAGCGACATCATTGATGTATACAGAGAAAAGAGTCGGCCCGAGAATTTAACCCTGTGGCATCCCCATTTTAACATGATACATATCACCTTTCACATCACCAACCAAAATAAGAGTTTATTGCATTACTTAGGCCCTGCCTCAGCTTGTTCAACATTGGAATATTGTAAGTAAAGGTGCCAGAGGTCCGGACGACAGGCCCACCGATTTCACACACTGAACTCTGTCTGAGAAGTAGTTGGTGAACCAGGCAAGGCAGTCATCTGAGAAACCAAGGCTGTGTAGTCTGCCGATAAGAATGTGGTGATTGACAGAGTCGAAAGCCTTGGCCAAGTGATGAATACAGCTTCAAAGTATTGTCTCTTATCGATGGCGGTTATGATATCATTTAGGACCTTGAGCGTGGCTGAGGTGCACCCATGACCAGCTCGGAAACCAGAATGCATAGCGTAGAAGGTACGGTGAGATTTGAAATGGTCGGTAATCTGTTTGATAACTTTGCTTTCGAAGACCTTAGAAAGGCAAGGTAGGATAGATATACCGTAGGTCTGTAGCACTTTGGGTCTAGAGTGTCTCCCCTTTGAAGAGGGGATGACTGTGGCAGCTTTCGAATCTTTGGGATCTCAGACAATACGAAAGAGAGGTTGAACAAGCTAGTAATAAGGGTTGCAACAATTTTGGCGGATAATTTTAGGAAGAGAGGGTCCAGATTGTCTAGCCCTGCTGATTTGTAGGGGTCCAGATTTTGCAGCTCTCTCAGAACATCAGCTATCTGGATTTGGGTGAAGGAGAAATGGGGGAGGCTTGTGCAAGTTGCTGTGGGGGTGCAGGGCTGTTGACCGGGGTAGGGGTAGCCAGGTGGAAAGCATGGCCAGCTGTAGAAAAATGCTTATTGAAATTCTCAACTATCATGGATTTATCGGTGGTGAAAGTGTTTCCTAGCCTCAGTGCAGTGGGAGAAGGTGCTCTTATTCTACATGGGCTTTACAGTGTCCCAGAACTTTTTGGAGTTAGTGCTACTGGATGCAAATTTCTGTTTGAAAAAGCTAGCCTTTGTTTTCCTAACTGCCTGTGTATATTGGTTCCTAACTTCCCTGAAAAGTTGCATATCGCGGGGGCTATTCGATGCTAATGCAGTACGCCACAGGATTTTTTTGCTGCTGGTCAAGGGCAGTCAGGTCTGGAGGGTACCACGGGCTATATCGGTTCCTGGTTGTAAATTTTTTGAATGGGGCATGCTTATTTAAGATTGTGAGGAAAGCACTTTTAAAGAATAACCAGGCCTCCTCTACTGACGGGTGGCCGCTTGACCACAGACCCATTACGGATGCAGGCAATGAGGCAGTGATCGCTGAGAACCTGGTTGAAGACAGCCGAGGTGTATTTGGAGGGCAGGTTGGTTAGGATGATATCTATGAGGGTGTCCATGTTTACGGATTTGGGGTTGTACCTGGTGGGTTCATTGATAATTTGAGTGAGATTGAGAGCATCAAGCTTAGATTGTAGGATGGCCTGGATGTTAAGCATGTCCCAGTTTAGGTCACCTAACAGCACGAGCTCTGAAGATAGATGGGGGGCAATCAATTCACATATGGTGTCCAGGGCACAGCTGGGGGCAGAAGGTGGTCTATAGCAAGCAGCAACGGTAAGAGACTTGTTTCTGGAGAGGTAGATTTTTGAAAGTAGAAGCTCAAATTGTTTGGGCACAGACCTGGACAGTAAGACAGAACTCTGCAGGCTAGCCCTACAGTAGATTCAAACTCCGCCCCCTTTGGCAGTTCTATCTTGTCGGAAAATGTTATAGTTAGGAATGGAAATTTCAGGGTTTTTGGTGGTCTTCCTGAGCCAGGATTCAGACACGGCTAGGACATCCGTGTTGGCAGAGTGTGCTAGGACAGTGAATAGAACAAACTTAGGGAGTTAACATAAAGTTAACATGCATGAAACCAAGGCTTTTACAGTTACAGAAGTCAACAAATGAGAGCACCTGGGGAATGGGAGTGGAGCTAGGCACTCTAGGGCCTGGATTAACCTCCACATCACCAGAGGAACAGAGGAGGAGTAGGATAAGGGTACGGCTAAAGGCTAAAATAACTGGTTGTCTAGTACGTTCAGAACAGAGAGTGAAAAGAGCACAGTCACGGTAGAATAGATTCAAGGCATAATGTACAGACAAAGGAATAATATGGTAGGATGTGAATACAGCGGGGGTAAACTTGTGCATAGAGTGACGGTGAAAGAGATATTGTCTCTAGAAATATCATTTAAATGAGGTGATGTCAACGCATGTGTGGGAGGTGGGACTAAAGTGTTAACTAAAGCGTATTGAACAGGGCTAGAGGCTCTACAGTGAAATAAGGCAGTAATTACTAACCAAAACAGCAATGGACAAGGCATATTGACTTTAGGGAGAGGCATGCGTAGCCGAGTGATCATAGGAGTCCAGTGAGTGGCTTCAGGCAGCTTGCGGGCCGGGGCCTTTGAGGGACGTCACGATGGAAGAAAGTCTGTTGTAGCCCCCTCGTGCGAAATAATAAATAAATACATGAGACAAAATCCTTGATTTGTACCAGATGATTTGTCATCCGAAAGAGACAACAGCATCCTTTCTCACTCTTCCCTTTCTACTTGGTGAAATTCAAACATGCATTGCCTCTCCTTCACGATACAGTCTTTTATAAGGGTATATGACATGGAGCCATCAGTTGGAATCATAGCATTCCTCAACTTGTCCACTTTGCCTCTAAAATATTAATTAAAGTGGTTTGCGATGTCGTGTGGTTTTGTTTTAAATATATTCAACAAAAGATTCAACAAAAGAGGCGGTCTTGTTCGGATTCCTACCCATGATAGTGTTCAACTTTCTCCACTGTTTTTTCCCCATCACCCTTTACTTCATACATTTCGTGCTGATAGAATCCCTTCTTCTTTCCTTTGTTTAGTTTGGTCATAAGATTTCTTAATTTACAATAACTTTGCTTATCAAACTGCCCATTGGCATCATAACGTTAAACCATTACATTTCTCAGCTCATCATCAATCCATGGGGCACTGTTTGACCTCATAGTGCATTTTCTTAAAGGGACATGCTTTTCAGCTATACTCTTAAATCATTTCATAAACAAACTTAGTGACATTTTAGGATCACCCTTACTACACACTTTGCATATTCTTAATCTCATCCACAAATGAGTCCTGATTGAACCCTCTGTAGGACTTTCGGTAGATTAAAACTTCTTATGTCTGGGGGGCAGTATTGAGTAGCTTGGATGAATAAGTTGCCCAAAGTAAACGGCCTGCTCCTCAGTCTCAGTTGCTAATATATGCATATTATTATTAGTATTGGATAGAAAACACTCTAAAGTTTCTAAAACTGTTTGAATGATGTCTGTGAGTATAACAGAACTCATATGTCAAAACAGGAAGTGAGAAATCTTAGCTTGGTATGTATTCACCACAGTTCCCAATGAAATCCCCTTGAGATATTAATGATGTTGCACTTCCTAGGGGTTCCACTAGATGTTGGAACTTTATACACTACTCCGGTTGGAACTTTATTGAAGCTATATGTTAAAAACATCCTAACAATTGATTCTGTACTTAGTTTGAAATGTTTCTTCGACCTATAATATAACTTTTTGAAGTTTTTGTCCGACGTAACGCTGACCAGAATGAGCTTTTGGATATGTATACCAAACGCAATAACAAAAGAAGGTATTTGGACATAAATAACGGACATTATCGAACTAACAAACATTTATTGTGGACCTGGGATTCCTTGATTGCTTTCTGATGTAGATCATCAAAGGTAAGGGAATATTTATCATGTAATTTCTTATTTATGTTGACACCAACATTGCGGCTATTGTGACTTTTTCTTTTGAGCGCCGTCTCAGATTATTGCTTGGTTTGCTTATTCCGTCAAGATTTTTAAAAATCAGACACAGCAGTTGCATTAAGGAGAGGTATATCTATAATTCCATGTGTATAACTTGTATTATCATCTACATTTACTATGAGTATTTCTGTTGAATGATGTGGCTATGCAAAATCACTGGATGTTTTTGGAACTAGTGAATGTAACGCGCCAATGTAAACTCATATTTTGATAAATATGAACTTTATCAAACAAAACTTACATACATGTATTGTGTAACATGAAGTCCTATGAGTGTCATCTGATGAAGATCATCAAAGGTTAGTGATTAATTTGATCTCTATTTGTGCTTTTTGAAACTCCTCTCTTTGGCTGGGAAAAAAATGGCTGTGGCTTGATGGTGACCTAACATAATCGTTTGTGGTGCTTTCGCTGTGAAGCCTATTTGAAATCGGACACTGTGGTGGGATTAACAACAAGATTACCATTAAAACGGTATAAAATACAGGTTTGAGGAATTTTAATTTTGAGATTTCTGTTTTGAATTTGGTGCCCTTCACTGGCTGTTGTCATATCATCCCGTTTACGGGATTGCAGCTATAAGAAAATCTTTCAGAAAATCCAGCCTTTGGTATTTTAGTTTTCCTAGTGAGTGCAACCAAGTTATGATCACTACAACCTAGTGCCACTGATACAGCTTTAGAAAAATGTTTAGCCATGTCAGTAAAAATGTGATCGATACAAGTTGATGTGATAACGGACATATTAGTGAGCATTCTGGTTGGTAATGTCATAACTTGGGTCAAGTTACATACAGTTGAAGTCGGAAGTTTACATACACTTAGGTTGGAGTCACTAAAACTTGTTTTTAAACCACTCCACAAATTTCTTGTTAATAAACTATAGTTTTGGCAAGTCGGTTAGGGCATCTACTTTGTGCATGACACAAGTAATTTTTCCAACAATTGTTTACAGACATATTATTTCACTTATAATTCACTGTATCACAATGCCAGTGGGTCAGAAAATTCCAGAAAATTATGTAATTTCTTTAGAAGCTTCTGATAGGCTAATTGACACCACTTGAGTCAATTGGAGGTGTACCTGTGGATGTATTTCAAGGCCTACCATCAAACTCAGTGCCTCATCATGGGAAAATTAAAAGAAATAAACCAAGACATCAGAAAAGGTTCATCCTTGGGAGCAGTTTCCAAACGCCTGAAGGTACCACGTTCATCTGTACAAACAATAGTACACAAGTATAAACACCATGGGACCATGCAGCCGTCATACTGCTCAGGAAGAAGACGCGTTCTGTGTCCTAGAGTTGAACGTACTTTGGAGCAAAAAGTGCATATCAATCCCAAAACAACAGCAAAGGACCTTGTGAAGATGCTGGAGGAAACAGGTACAAAAGTATCTATATCCACAGTAAAATGAGTCCTATATCAACATAACTTGAAAGGCCGCTCAGTAAGGAAGAAGCAACTGCTCCAAAACCGCCATAAAAAAGTCAGACTACGGTTTGCAACTGCACATGGGGACAAAGATCATACTTTCTGGAGAAATGTCTTCTGGTTTGATGACACAAACATAGAACTGTTTGGCCATAGTGACCATTGTTATGTTTGGAGGAAAAAGGGTGGAAGATTACAAGCTGAAGAACACCTTTCCAACCGTGAAGCACAGGGGTGGCAGCATCATGTTGTGGGAGTGCTTCGCTGCAGGAGGGACTGGTGCACTTCAGAAAATAGATTGCATCATGAGGAAGGACAATTATGTGGATATATTGAAGCAACATCTCAAGACATCAGTCAGGAAGTTAAAGCTTGGTCGCAAATGGGTCTTCCAAATGAACAATGGCCCCAAGCATACTTCCAAAGTTGTAGCGAAATGGCTTAAGGACAACAAAGTCAAGGTATTGGAGTGGGCATCACGAAGCCTTGGCCTCAATCCCATAGAAAATTTGACATTTGTGGGCAGAACTGAAAAAGTGTGTGCGAGCAAGAAGGCCTACAAACCTGACTCAGTTACACCAGCTCTGTCAGCAGGAATGGGCCAAAATTCACCCAACTTATTGTGGGAAGCTTGTGGAAGGCTACTCAAAATGTTTGACCCAGTTAAACAATTTAAAGGCAATGCTACCAAATACTAATTGAGTGTGTGGCGAAATCTGATCGGATCCTTCACCGTGCGCTGCCACTTTAAGAGCGCATGAGCAGTAAGGAAGGAGGAAATAAAGAGAGCTCGTTCAGCTCTTTGGGGAGGAACTCTTGGGTGGCGCGACAGTTTGATTGTGTGTGCTGTGCTGCAGAAGTTTTGTTTGTTTTCAGCGTTTGTAGTTTATAAAGTATTTACCTCAATCATCGGTGTGATCGCTTTAGATCGTGGTTGTTTTTGTTTGGGATCGCGCCCGTTATGGATCGCATGGATTAGTAGCAACATTGTTGCGAAGCTTTAACAAACAAACCAACAAACCATGGGACAGTCAGACACCGGCAGGCCTGAAGACCACCGCTAAGATGTATCTTCGCTCTCATTCCAGTGCTTTACCCTGCAACAGACTCTCTATTTGTGAAATGCACTTCCCATTGAAGTTCATTAGAGCTGGACTATTATTTCCCTGCCAGAAGTATTTGGATGGACATTTTAGTAGGTTGCTTGCAAGTTGTATATTATGTGAACTGTATTGAGGTGGGGTGTACTAATGACATGTGGCCGAGAAGACTGTGGACATTTTTACGGCCTTTGTTGTGTCGATGAACACCCCCCACATTCATACCCTCTGCACTCACCCACTAGAAAATAATACAGATTATTGCAAATCATATGTTTATGACTGGGTTCGTTCTTGTATGAAGTTGCTGTTGAATTGCTCTGCCATTATTAGTATTAGTATTATTGTATGAGGTATTCTTGTTTGGGTTACCCCTGTGCTGTGATGTGGGTTTTATATGGTGTGTATTCTCTTTTCTCTCCACTGGCTATCTGGTAAACAGGCTACACTCTAGGCAGTCTCTTCTGCTGATGTGTGTGGGTCTGGTAGTGGTACTCTCTCTATTTTACTCTTTTCCTTTCGGCATGGTTAATACCTGCCTGGCGCCCGAACAAAATCTTTCTTTACCCCTCTCTAATAAATACCGCTACAAGTGTATGTAAACTTCTGACACACTGGGAATGCGATGAAAGAAATAAAAGCTGAAATAAGTCATTTTCTCTACTATTATTCTGACATTTCACATTCTTTAAATAAAGTGGTGATCCTAACTGGCTTTAAGACAGGGAATTTTACTATGATTAAATGTCAGGAATTGTGAAAATAAATGTATTTGGCAAAGTGTATGTAAACTGCCAACTTCAACTGTACATTGGCAACATAAATACAGTGCCTTGCGAAAGTATTCGGCCCCCTTGAACTTTGCGACATTTTGCCACATTTCAGGCTTCAAACATAAAGATATAAAACTGTATTTTTTTTGTGAAGAATCAACAACAAGTGGGACACAATCATGAAGTGGAATGACATTTATTGGATATTTCAAACTTTTTTAACAAATCAAAAACTGAAAAATTGGGCGTGCAAAATTATTCAGCCCCTTTACATTCAGTGCAGCAAACTCTCTCCAGAAGTTCAGTGAGGATCTCTGAATGATCCAATGTTGACCTAAATGACTAATGATGATAAATACAATCCACCTGTGTGTAATCAAGTCTCCGTATAAATGCACCTGCACTGTGATAGTCTCAGAGGTCCGTTAAAATCGCAGAGAGCATCATGAAGAACAAGGAACACACCAGGCAGGTCCGAGATACTGTTGTGAATAAGTTTAAAGCTGGATTTGGATACAAAAAGATTTCCCAAGCTTTAAACATCCCAAGGAGCACTGTGCAAGCGATAATATTGACATGGAAGGAATATCTGGCCTTTATGGAAGAGTGGCAAGAAAGCCATTTCTTAAAGATATCCATAAAAAGTGTTGTTTAAAGTTTGCCACAAGCCACCTGGGAGACACACCAAACATGTGGAAGAAGGTGCTCTGGTCAGATGAAACCAAAATTGAACTTTTTGGCAACAATGCAAAACGTTATGTTTGGCGTAAAAGCAACACAGGTCATCACCCTGAACACACCATCCCCACTGTCAAACATGGTGGTGGCAGCATCATGCCTTAGGCCCGCTTTTCTTCAGCAGGGACAGGGAAGATGGTTAAAATTGATGGGAAGATGGATGGAGCCAAATACAGGACCATTCTGGAAGAAAACCTGATGGAGTCTGCAAAAGACCTGAGACTGGGACGGAGATTTGTCTTCCAACAAGACAATGATCCAAAACATAAAACAAAATCTACAATGGAATGGTTCAAAAATAAACATATCCAGGTGTTAGAATGGCCAAGTTAAAGTCCAGACGTGAATCCAATCGAATCTGTGGAAAGAACTGAAAACTGCTGTTCACAAATGCTCTCCATCCAACCTCACTGAGCTCGAGCTGTTTTGCAAGGAGGAATGGGAAAAAATGTCAGT
The DNA here is from genome assembly GCF_023373465.1 of Oncorhynchus keta. Taxonomy (NCBI): domain Eukaryota; kingdom Metazoa; phylum Chordata; class Actinopteri; order Salmoniformes; family Salmonidae; genus Oncorhynchus; species Oncorhynchus keta. Next base: position 16,643,204 of record NC_068429.1, read on the forward strand.
CTCTCGATGTGCAAAACTGATAGACATACCCCAAGCGACTTACAGCTGTAATCGCAGCAAAAGGTGGCGCTACAAAGTATTCATTTAAGGGGGCTGAATAATTTTGCACGCCCAATTTTTCAGTTTTTGATTTGTTAAAGTTTGAAATATCCAATAAATGTCGTTCCACTTCATGATTGTGTCCTACTTGTTGTTGATTCTTCACAAAAAAATACAGTTTTATATCTTTATGTTTAAAGCCTGAAATGTGGCAAAAGGTCGCAAAGTTCAAGGGGGCCGAATACTTTCGCAAGTCACTGTATGTTTCTTTCTCATTGGACAGTTCGTGTTAAAAAAAAATCTATATTCATATCTCCCCAAAATATACACTGCTCAAAAAAATAAAGGGAACACTAAAATAACACATCCTAGATCTGAATGAATGAAATATTCTTATTAAATACTTTTTTCTTTACATAGTTGAATGTGCTGACAACAAAATCACACAAAAATGATCAATGGAAATCAAATGTATCAACCCATGGAGGTCTGGATTTGGAGTCACACTGAAAATTAAAGTGGAAAACCACAACAGGCTGATCCAACTTTGATGTAATGTCCTTAAAACAAGTCAAAATGAGGCTCAGTAGTGTGTGTGGCCTCCACGTGCCTGTTTGACCTCCATACAATGCCTGGGCATGCTCCTGATGAGGTGGCGGATGGTCTCCTAAGGGCTCTCCTCCCAGACCTGGACTAAAGCATCCGCCAACTCCTGGACAGTCTGTGGTGCAATGTGGCGTTGGTGGATGGAGCGAGACATGATGTCCCAGATGTGCTCAATTGGATTCAGGTCTGGGCAACGGGCGTGCCAATCCATAGCATCAATGCCTTCCTTTTGCAGGAACCTCTGACACACTCCAGCCACATGAGGTCTAGCATTGTCTTGCATTAGGAGGAACCCAGGGCCAACCGCACCAGCATATGGTCTCACAAGGGGTCTGAGGATCTCATCTCGGTACCTAATGGCAGTCAAGCTACCTCTGGCAAGCACATGGAGGGCTGTGCGACCCCCCAAAGAAATGCCACCCCACACCATGACTGACCCACCGCCAAACCGTTCATGCTGGAGGATGTTGCAGGCAGCAGAATGTTCTCCACGGCGTCTCCAGACTCTGACACATGTGCTCAGTGTGAACCTGCTTTCATCTGTGAAATGCACAGGGCGCCAGTGGCAAATTTGCCAATCTTGGTGTTCTTTGGCAAATGCCAAACGTCCTGCACGGTGTTGGGCTGTAAGCACAACCCCCACCTGTGGACATCGGGCCCTCATACCACCCTCATGGAGTCTGTTTCTGACCGTTTGAGCAGACACATGCACATTTGTGGCCTGCTGGAGGTCATTTTGCAGGGCTCTGGCAGTGCTCCTCCTGCTCCTCCTTGCACAAAGGCGGAGGTAGCGGTCCTGCTGCTGGGTTGTTGCCCTCCTACGGCCTCCTCCACATCTCCTGATGTGCTGGCCTGTCTCCTGGTAGCGCCTCCATGCTCTGGACACTACGCTGACAGACACAGCAAACCTTCTTGCCACATTTTGCATTGATGTGCCATCCTGGATGAGCTGCACTACCTGAGCCACTTGTGTGGGTTGTAGACTCCGTCTCATGCTACCGCTAGAGTGAAAGCACCGCCAGCATTCAAAAGTGACCAAAACATCAGCCAGGAAGCATAGGAACTGAGAAGTGGTCTGTGGTCCCCACCTGCAGAACCACTCCTTTATTGGGGGTGTCTTGCTAATTGCGTATAATTTCCACTGTTGTCTATTCCATTTGCACAACAGCATGTGAAATGTATTGTCAATCAGTGTTGCTTCCTAAGTGGACATTTTGATTTAACAGAAGTGTGATTGACTTGGAGTTACATTGTGTTGTTTAAGTGTTCCCTTTATTTTTTGAGCAGTGTATTTCCATATTTTCATCAGATACCTTCTCCAACATTTTGCAAAATACATCAAGATATTTCACATCAGCACTGGATGGCAACCAACGAGTATACGTTTCAAATGTGGTAAATACACCTGTACCCTTTGCGCCTCTAATCCATTCAACGTTCAAGGCCTTACGTTGTTTTGCTGGAATATTTGACTCTGGATGTAAACTGCAACTCCACCCTCATATCTATTTCTGTCCCTCCTGAACAAATTGTGTCCATCTAACTATATTGCCAATACATGAATATTGTTTTATTTCACTAGACATTATATTTCATGAATCTTGTTCCTTAAACTGCATATATTCAAGTGAGCAATTAAAACCCTTTCAGGAACACCCTGGTGAGAGAACTCTAAAACAGTACTGTAATAAATACCATTAGTGGATAAGGGAATACTACTGTATATGCTGTTTTGGTCAAAAACCTGACCTTTGAAATGTCACACTGACAAAACATGTAAGGAAGAGTCCATGCACAAAAATAAAATACCCAATTTCCAAAAGCTTTATTTCCAAATCCAGCAAATGTACAGGTTACTCAGCATCAGCGTTCTCATCATCTCGTCTCAGGTCTGGGTCAGGCCATAATATCTCATCAACGTCACACAGTATGTTTGCTCTTGCCAGGCAGTGTGAGAAATGCCCTTGTGTGCCTTAGAAAACCCTGGATAGACTCCACAGACACATCACCACAGGTGTCCACCATTGCCTCCAGGAGGTTTTGCTGTGCGTAGGGGTTACAGTCATACACTCTTCACCGCCATGCTGAGAGAAATTCCTCAATCGGATTCAGAAATGGAGAATATGCAGGCAAAAAACGAACCATGAACCTGGGGTGGTCATTGAACCAGGTGCGAAACAGAGCAGCCCGATGGAAACTCACGTTATCCCAATGACAACATATTGGGCTAGCTCTGGTTGCCCTGCTCCCCTTCCTGTTGAGGAATGTTATTGTGCAGCTGATCTAGAAATTGAAGGAGTTGTGCCGTGTTACATGGACCCACTTTGACATGGCGGTGGAGGACGCCACGATTGCTGATGGCTGCACATAGGGTGACGTTGCCCCCTCTGGCCAGGAACTTGTATGATGACATGGTGACCAATGATGCTGTGCCCTCTTTTGCACCTTTTTGTCAGGTTGAACCCTGCCTCGTTGATGAAGATTTACTCCTGTAGGTCAGCCATGGCATCAGCTCAAAGATTCTCTACTGTACTGAAATTAAAGATTGTGTACTGCAGTTACTGTATCACATTACTGTACAGTACTGTCTTGATATGCTGGAGAGATGGGCCATACTCTACATATTGTAAAAATTCTGTACAGTATAACAATTACCTGCACATATTGGAATCGTTGCTCCTTAACTCTGTTTGAATTCCTTTCAAAAGGCACACGGTACAGCTGCTTTGTCTTTGTGGTTCTTCTGAACGATCCGGTCAATGGTGGAAATGCTGATGCTGTCAATTCCTTGGAACACTACCCGGTCTTCAGCTATTTTTGGGTTTGAATTTACCATTACTGGTCATCCATTACTGTGGTAAAAACTACCCTGAGAACAAAGTGACGATTCAGTCTATATGCACTACAACATTACATGTATCACAGTAACAACAAGGCAAATGACCTGTTTCCCTTCTGAAAGTACTGACAATGGATGCAACTATGTAACGGCTTAGGTTGGGTTCCACTAGCTGTCCAGTTTCTGTCTGTTTCCTCACATGTATGAGCACATGATGAACTAGGGTGGCACGGATTTCACCCGAGATGACTTGTATTTGTTGTTGTTGTCCTCCTCCTCTCTATTGTTTTGCAACTTGGGCATTGTTAGGATCCATTGTTCCAAAGGACAATGACATGCCGCTAGGCAAGTCCATGTGATTGGTGTGTTAACAATTTTGAGGCTGAATGTGTCCACCTGGAGAAAGGTGTGCTCTTTGAGTTTAGGTTGTGATGACTTCAGTTAATTATATTTAGAGCATGTGTTTGCTGAATGAATATATAGTGCAATTAATGATTTATTTGGCCACTTTTTTGTAAGATTTTGCAGAAAGAGTTTTGAATATTGAAACATGTGGAAACAGGTGAATAGTGTTTACGCTTATGGGAAATGTGTGTTTTTGGGAATGAATAAAGGGTATGGGTTTTTGATCTACAGGAACCAGTTTTTGTGTTTAAGCAATTGAGAAAAACTGTAAAAGTTGTCCATGTGCATATAGTTGTATGGTTTGTTTAACTTTGCAATGAAATGTTTGTTTTTGTTTGGCATACTTTTAAAGTGGAAAATCGAAGTCTCAGCGTCATTCTATTACAGTGGAATTGCGCTCTGTCTACAAAGCCCAAATACCATGGCTGAAGAAGGGTGTATGCTGGCTCGTCTACGTGTTTGCTCTTTACTCGTGTTGAGGTCACTTCCCTGGGAGTGTGTGTGTGTGTGTGTGTGTGTGTGTGTGTGTGTGTGTGTGTGTGTGTGTGTGTGTGTGTGTGTGTGTGTGTGTGTGTGTGTGTGTGTGTGTGTGTGTGTGTGTGTGTGTGTGTGTGTGTGTGTGTGTGTGTGTGTTGTTGAGTGACCCAGACAGACCCATATTACCATTACCCGCTGCTTCATTCCTACATTCCGGTAGACCCGTTTCTCACTACTGAGCTGAGCCTAGCTGTACTGCGCTGGCCTGGTTCTTTATGTTAAAGAAAATATCAGAGCCAGCCAGCACATTACGTTTCCAGTCAGCATGATACAGTGAAAGGGGTATTAGAGGGACAAATGGGTCTACAGAGTAGTAGGGCTTAAAAGTCACCTAGATCCAGCGTTAATCTGAACACTCCATCCATCCACTGGAACAAAGGCAGATTATCATCAAGAGTGGTAGAAAAGGGGATTAGCGAAGGATCAATAGCTGGAACATAGATGTGCAGTGATTTCAGAGGCAGAGGAGTAAATCCTCAAGGCGGTTGTTTTGAGTTGTTTCAGTAAATAACACAGGAGCAGGGGATGACAGGTACAAGAACCCATATGAGTGACAGTTATACATACATAGGAGATACTGTATATCAGGTGTAGGACTGAGACAAAGAGACAGGGGAGAATAGGCCACCTCAGTGATCTCAGAATGGCAATGGCCTCAAGACGCATCCCCATGGAACATCCCCTCCCACTCACCACTCATTTAGTGGTGTAAATATCTTCCACCCAGAGTGGCAAATTATACAGTGACATTCGGGAGAGTCTCATGCTTACACAAAAAACTTCCCCATAATTCGCACTTTGCTTCCACCCCTGGTTTCGGGGGACCACAGGCACCTTTGGCTTATCACTGATATTGATCAATTAACTCAGTTCGTAAAATGTATTATTATTATTACAATAGAGTGGTGCCTGGTTGGAACTAAACCCTGCACTACAGGACCAGTGTTGTTTATACCGATACTCTATGCATATCATCATTACATCCCTTTTCACACTTTTCGACTGCACAGCAAGATAACAAAAAGTAATACCCACCACAGCCATTACCCACCACGGCCGTTACCCACCACGGCCTTTACCCACCACGGCCATTACCCACCACGGCCGTTACCCACCACGGCCTTTACCCACCACAGCAATTACCCACCACGGCCGTTACCCACCACGGCCATTACCCACCATGGCCATTACCCACCACGGCCTCACAAGTCTCGACCAGTCAAGATGGTGAGACTGCCAGGAGTTTTGTTTGTGGCTCCAAACTAGAGGTCGGCCAATTATGATTTTTCAACGCCGATACCGATACCAATTATTGGAGGACAAAAAAAGCCGATACCGATTAATCGGGCTATTTTTAAAATATATATATATACATTTTTGTAATAATGACAATTGCAGCAATACTGAATGAACACTTTATTTTAACTTCATATAATACATATGGGCTTTTGGATGGGTGTTCTAAAGGTGATTCCACAGAGTGGTATTTTTTGATTTAGTCGTTGCTGACCCCATGCTTACATCTTTATCACAAATAAGACACCTTGCTTTCCCTGGTGCCAATTCCATGTAATAGTCCCACACTGGTGCTCTGCTTTTCACTGCCATCTGTAAAACGCACAGACACTGAAGTGACAATGATACTGAAGAGTCTGCTTAGGAGACAAATACTCTCAACTGTTTGAATAAAAATACAGTTTAAGTTACTTGTGATGAATGTTGAAAATAAAAACTGTAATTTCTATATGCAGGAAATCCTATTTTAATAATGGACATGGTAAGAATTGACTACCAAAGTGCGAGTCATAATTCCCATGACACCTTCTAGCAACATCTGAAAAGCGGTTCCTTCATTCATTTATTCCATAGGATATTTTTAGATTCACTTAAAATAAGATCTGTGTTTTGTGTAGGCTTACACCACCTTGCCAATTTTATAACTGTGTAGATATCCATAGGACAAGGTTACTCTGATCAATATTGGCAAAATAAAAGCGAAGATCATTTTTTTTGTAGAGTGGATTTCTGAAAATATTTTGACAAACTACCTTATCCTAGTGAGATTTACACGGGTATCAAAATGCAGAGGCGGTTTCAGCACGAAACACAGACCTTATTTGAAGTAGATCAAGACATTCTCTATGGAAGACATGAATGGTAAAATAACGAAGGAACCCCTTTCAAGTTCAGCCGCAAGTTATTACAGGAATTATAACGCGTCGACTATTTCTCTCTAAACCATAAACCTTTGACTATTACGAGCCTGCTGCTGCCTACCAGCCCTCAGTCAGACTGCTCTATCAAATAACAAATCATAGACTTAACTATAATAAACACACAGAAATACGAGCCTTATGTCAAATCCGGAAACTATCACCTTGAAAACAAAACGTTTATTCCGTTCCGTATTTTATCTAACAGGTAAAATAATTACGTAAAATTCAGGCAAATTAGTTCGCAAAGAGCCAGGCGGCCCAAACTGTTGCATATACCCTGACTCTGCGTGCAATGAACGCAAGAGAAGTGACACAATTTCACCTGTTTAATATTGCCGGCTAACCTGGATTTCTTTTAGCTAAATATGCAGGTTTAAAAATATATACTTGTGTATTGATTTTAAGAAAGGCCTGATGTTTATGGTTAAGTACACTTTGGAGCAACGACAGTCGTTGATTGATTGTTTTTTGTAAGACAAGTTTAATGCTAGCTAGCAACTTATCTTGGCTTACTGCATTCGCGTAACAGGCAGGCTCCTCGTGAGGCAGGTGGTTAGAGCATGGACTAGTTAACTGTAAGGTTGCAAGTTTGGATCCCCCGAGCTGACAAGGTAAAAAATCTGTCATTCTGCCTCGTTCCTAGGCCGTCATTGAAAATAAGAATGTGTTCTTTACTGACTTGCCTAGTTAAATAACGATTAAATAAAGGTGTAAAAAAAAAAGAAAGAAAACGGCACCCAAAAATACAGATTTCCGATTGTTATGAAAACTTGAAATCGGCCCTAATTAATCGGCCATTCCGATTAATCGGTCGACCTCTACTCCAAACGGCAGGTCAACTCTTCATGTTCAGTCCAGCATCCCATTAAAATGGGCATTGAATCAATGAAATAACTCATTGCAACCGGACAGTGCCACTACTGCAGGCCTTCCCCAAAATGGCAGCCACACAGAGAGCAGAGGGAATGAAATCTGGATGCAGATTGCCTGCCATTTCAGAGCCAAAATGGCAGCCGTGAGTAATAAATAGATAATGACCCCACAGTTTCCCAATTCATGGGCCACTCTGCCCCAGTCTTTGATCTCTGCTCCTAATGAGTGTTCAAAACGGAGCCAGAGATGGGAAAGACCAATGCTTTTCAAACGGAAGACCTGGTGTATAAGAGAACCACATTGCAATACGATGCCTCTACTACAAACATTAGTATTCTCAAGAACTGGCCTATCTATCCAATCCACTGAATTTCAGGTAATTTTCATAATTATGAAATGAAAATTATACATATACACACACACACACACACACACACACACACACACACAAGCTTGTGTAAGAAGTAAAACGGTTTGTTGTATACTGTCAACACAACTTAACAATGTCAATAATTCTCTTTGTAGCAAAACGCCGCCCCACACCCACCTCGCTGTAAATGTGTCGACTGGATTTGTAGGGGTTGGATTAAGTGCTAAACCACCGGTGGGCTGAGACATTGCCAGGGGGAAAATATTTGTTCAGCCAACCAAAGTGCTTGTGTACAGCACATTGAGTTAAAGCAGCAAAGCAAAATCCCTCTGTGTAAAAATATGCAGCTGGAGATCCAGTCAAAAGGAATATTTAATGTGTTCCGCCTTGTTCGGATTCCAAGTACGGAATGCTAGTGTGTGTGTGTGTGTGTTTTCAAATTTATCAGGTGACAGGCAAATACTACTGTAGTGTTCAATACCAAGATACCTAGAAAATGGACACCTGTACAGTACATCAAGTCACGGGCATGAACACTGACACGGCATCTAAAACTAAAGAGGACCAACAATGGTGTTGTGGACCAATCAAAGAACAGTAACATTTGGCAAATGTTAGGTCACTAATGGACAAAACCCATAGACCTCAACTTCCCTTTAAAAGAGCGGACAGCCAAGTCTCTTATACTTAGGATGAGACGGCAGGTAGACTAGTTGTTAAGAACGTTGGTCCTGTAACTGAAAGGTCGTTGGTTTGAGTCCCTGAGCCGTCTAGGTGAAAAATCTGTTGATGTGCCCTTGAGCAAGGCACTTAACCCTAATTGCTCCTGTAAGTCGTTCTGGATAAGCGTGTCTACTAAATGACAAAACATTTTAAAATGATGAAACCGTTAGTGGAAGGATCGGTCTTCTTAACCCGTGACTCATTGAAAGACCTTAATGATGATACTCTAACTCAAACCCCCTCAAAAGCTGCAGAAGCAGCAAGACATCAAAGAACATCTTGACAGGCAATCAGACAATCAGGTGTGGCATGTTAAACCCTCTCTTCTTTGTAAGTGAATGAATTAAAAAAGCCCTCATGCTTCATCAACAAAATGTCATCAGCCTCACTAGATGTACTGGATGGGAGGCCTTAGGACATGCACCTTTTCATACACTCCTTCAGATATATATTTTTCATGGTCATCAAACGACTCCAGCAGTGTGTGGGTGGGTGGTTGCATTTGTGTGTATGTGTTCTGTGTGTGTGTGTAGCCAGGGCCTGCTTAAGCATCATTAGAGGTGTGTGTGCGTGCACATGTGTGTGCGCGTGTCTGTGCGCGTGTGTGTGTTTGTGGACACTCGCTAATGATGGCTAAGCTCTCTCTCTCAAACACATCCCAGAGCTTGGCTCATTTGTTTCTTCACAAAGCCGTCAGTCCCTCAGTAACGATGTTCTCTCATCAGATGTTCTCAACACAGAGTGTTTGTTATTATAATCAGGCACGGCTTAGTAAGAGACAAATGACTTGACAAATTTCACAATGTTATGTGGTTGTGAGGAAATGACTGAAGATGCATACTGTTATAAAAGGATGATAGACGTGTGTGTGTGTGTGTGTGTGTGTGTGTGTGTGTGTGTGTGTGTGTGTGTGTGTGTGTGTGTGTGTGTGTGTGTGTGTGTGTGTGTGTGTGTGTGTGTGTGTGTGTGTGTGTGTGTGTGTGTGTGTGTGTGTGTGTGTGTGTGCAATATATGTTTAATGAGTGACAAATTGACATTGGAGCATTGAAGGTTATGATTCAGAATTGATAAACTGCCTCTGTTTGAGAGAGTGTTTGTGTGAGGGTGTGTGTGTGTAAAGGTGTGTGAGGGTGAGTGTGTTTGTGGGGGGCGTTTCTCCCACCCAGCTGCCTCTACAAAGACCTGAGCTTTTGGCTTGGATCTTAGGAATCTACAATGTGTATATACATTTACATTACATTTAAGTCATTTAGCAGACGCTCTTATCCAAAAGTATGTGGACACCCCTTCAAATTAGTGGATTCCTCTATTTCAGCCACACCCTAAAAGATGTATAAAATCCAGCACACAGCCATGCAATCTCCATAGACAAACATTGGCATTAGAATGGCCTTACTGAAGAGCTCATTGACTTTCAACGTGGCACCGTCATACGATGCCACCTTTCCAACAAGTCAGTTTGTCAAATTTTGCCCTGCTAGAGCTGCCCCGGTCAACTGGAAGTGATGTTATTGTGAAGTGGAAACGTCTAAGAGCAACAACGGCTCAGCAGCTAGGTGGGAGGCCACACAAGCTCACAGAACGAAACCTCTGAGTGCTGTAGCGTCTAAAAATCATCAAATCAAATCAAATGTATTTGTCACATACACATGGTTAGCCCAGGCTTGGCCCAGTGAAGGGAAATCTTAGCGCTACAGCATACAATGACATTCTAGATGATTCTGTGCTTGCGACTTTGTGGCAACAGTTTGGGGAGGGCCCTTGCCTGTTTCAGCATGACAATGCCCCTGTGCACAAAGCAAGGTCCATACAGAAATGGTTTGTCGAGATCGGTGTGGAAGAATTTGACTGGCCTGCACATAGCCCTAACCTCAACCCCATCGAACACCTTTGGGATGAATTGGAACGCCGACTGCGAGCCAGGCCTAATCACCCATCATCAGTTCCCGACCTCACTAATGCTCTTGTGGCTGAATGGAAGCAAGTCCCCACAGCAATATTCCAACATCTAGTGGAAAGCCTTCCCAGAAGAGTGGAGGCTGTTCTAGCAGCAAAGGGGGGACCAACTCCATATTGATGCTCATGATTTTGGAATGAGATGTAAGACGAGCAGGTGTCCTACATTTTTAGTCATATAGCATATCTCTCTCTCCATTTATCTCTCTCCCAATCGGCCTCTCCATCTCTTTCTTTCTTCTCTTTCCAGATTCCAATACAGACCCTACACTCACTTTAGGTGAAAACACTGAACTTGAGCTGGCACAATGCCTGAATGGGATATACACAGCCACACACACACACACACACACACACACACACACACACACACACACACACACACACACACACACACACACACACACACACACACACACACACACACACACACACACACACACACACACACACACACACACACACACACACATGCGCACGCAGGTACAAATGCATGCACGCACACACACACACACACACACACACTCACCCTCCCATCCCCCCACATCCAAACCTGACCACAGTTGTTGCCCTCCACCATCACTTCAGTTCATATCCCATTTAGCAGAGGAAAGAAACCAAATCATGGATTCCATTGTTACTGTACCAGTGTGAGTTGAACCACTCATCTTCACTGGGATGTCTATGTAGATCAGCTCTAGAATATTAACACCTGAACATACCAGGAGTATTTTACGGCTGTTCTGGGATCAGACCATGTTGACATCACTTCATAAACTGCCATGCCCCCGGGTTCCCTGATTCTCAGGGTGATAGAAGACTAGAGCATACTGTGGACAGGCCTGGCCCTGACAGAACCCTACAGCTAACTGCAGTGCACTCATCTCCACACACAGGGGTGCTGGTGTGTGTGTGTTTGTGTGTGGCTAGATGTGCAAGACTCAAAATGACTCAAAACCTGAAGTTGACAGCCTGTGCATGGGTGTGTCTGCACACATGCGGGTGTGTACTTGAAACACGTGGCAGCTCTTCTGTCCCGCTGCAGTTTTTTAAGGTTATTTTCCCTTTTTTTATTCTGGATCTTTCAGCAGGTTGATTTCTCTCTTCCCATCTCTTGGCTGTCAACTTCAGGTTTTGAGTCATTTTTTACAGGCCGTCGTTGCCGAGGACGGAGACTGATTGATTTGTGGGCTTTTCCTGAATGGGTAAAGAACAGGATTAATGTGCAACCATTAGAACCATCTCCCTGGAAAACACAGCCCGGGTAAAACAGGCCGTACAGGCAGGAGGATTGTCAAATAACAGTAGTTGATCAACAAAAGCAAATTACTTTAGATTAGACCAGGAGTCTGATATAATGTAAGTATACCTACACCCTTACTCGCTGGTGTGTGGGGGGTAGGTGTGTGTGTGTGTGTCATGGATTAACCAAAAATCTGATGAGAGTTGATACAGATGTGTTTCTTCCATGTCTAAAATAACTTTACAAAAGGTATGTTGAATGACTGACTTGTGATTCCTCTGTACAGGTGGATACTTGTAGGTCAGTTATGACTATATAACTTGGTCACCGAAATTCTCTTAATGCACCTCAAGGATAAAGAGCCACAAGGGATAAAGAGCCCCCCGTAAGTCACTAGAGACAGATACTGGTTGGCACATGACTAAGATAAGATTATCACTGCAACCCTCCATTCATCAACTGGCTTAGCTCGATCAGTCTAAATGGGACATTCACGAGATAAAATCCTGGAATATAAGAGGGAGTGGAAAAGAGGAGTTACATTGCCAATGTGATCAATCAACTTAATTTATACTGGTTTTCCTGACCTTGGCAATCTATTGGTTAATGACTATTGATTGACCTGTCTATTGACCAATGAATGAACAATAATAATCATCATGCTGCAGTATATTCGGTCTGATTGCAATAGTTAAACTAGAGGATCACTAATGGGATGACTTATAAATCAACCTAATATTAAGTATATAGGAAACAGAGTGTATTGAGAAACCTGCTTTCACGGGCGGCGATGGAAAGGGGAAAGAAGTGGAGGATGAACATTCTCAAAAAAGAAGAGAGAATGAATCAGAGTGAAGGGTTCTGGGCCTGCACTTTCACATAAACTACTCCTCCTCCTCACCCCATCCCTCCCTCTCTCTCCTTGCTCCCGTGCTGAATGGCTGATTAAGCACACATTGATTATCGCAGGCTCATTAGCATCTTGTTAGCGTTGACCTGCGCTTTGCCCCTCACCCCCCTCTCCACCCACCCGCTGTAGCCTTTTACACCCCCCCTTACCCCTCTCTCCTCACCCCTCCTCCCGAGCCCCCATGGTGCTCCGACTCAAATGGATTAACAAGCACAATATTTCTGCCAGGGACAGGAAATCACTGAACACTTGTCAGGGGGCCCAGGATCGATGGGAATCACATCATTGACCCCCCACACGTCCCCCCGATCTCTCCACGGAACCCACCACAGCACTTTCTACAGTCACTTTGGGTGGCCCCCTGTCTCAACCCACCTCTCATATTTGCATTTCTTTACATAACTGCCTGATCGGCTGGCTATCTGGCTACAATGTAGTGTAACAACGTAATGTGATGCTCACACACACACATGCATGCAGACAGGCAGGGGGCTGCACACACACGCACATGCACACCTACACACACACCGCCCCCCACCCTCCACACGCACTCAATATTGTCTCCATTATGGGCCCACAGACTTCTCCTAACCCCCAATCTCTTTCTTGGGTGGAACTTCCAGTTAGAGTATTGGTGGCTGCCTGGTTTCTTCTCTCTCTCTCTTTTAATCCCCTTCAGAACAGAGTCAGAGGAGGATGCACAGCACACATCAATGCCAGCGTTGCTCTCCATACCTGGAGCACCACAGGGTGTCTCCAAGGTTGACTTCATTACATTACAGTCAGAGATAGATAGAGACAGAGAGAGAGCGAGACAGAAAGAGAGCAGCGAGAGACAAAGAGCAAGAGAGAGCAGAGCAAGAGAGAGCAGAGTCAGAGAGAGCAGAGAGAGAAAGAGACTACAGAGAGAAAGAGCAGAGACAGAGAAAGATAGAGCAGAGACTGAGACAGTACAGAGAGAGAGAAAGAGAAGAGACAGTAAAGAGATAGAAAGCAGAGACAGTAAAGAGAGAGATAGAGAGCAGAGACAGTAAAGAGAGAGAGCAGAGACGGAGAGAGAGAGAGAAAGAGCAGAGACAGTAAAGAGAGAGAGAGAGAGAGAGAGAGCAGAGACAGTAAAGAGAGAGAGCAGAGACGGAGAGAGAGAGAGAAAGAGCAGAGACAGTAAAGAGAGAGAGAGAGAGAGAGAGCAGAGACAGTAAAGAGAGAGAGCAGAGACAGTAGAGAGAGAGAGAAAGAGCAGAGACAGTAAAGAGATAGAAAGCAGAGACAGTAAAGAGAGAGAGAGAGAGAGCAGAGACAGTAAAGAGAAAGAGCAGAGACAGTAAAGAGATAGAAAGCAGAGACAGTAAAGAGAGAGAGAGAGAGAGAGCAGAGACAGTAGAGAGAGCAGAGACCGTAGAGAGAGAGAGAGAGATAGAGCAGAGACAGTAGAGAGAGAGAGAGAGAGCGAGATAAGAGACAGTAAAGAGAGCGAGAGAGAGAGCAGAGACAGTAGAGAGAGAGAGAGAGAGAGAGAGAGAGAGAGAGAGAGAGAGCAGAGACAGTAAAGAGAGAGAGAGAGAGCAGACACAGTAAAGAGAGAGAGCAGAGACAGTAAAGAGAGAGAGAGCAGAGACCGTAGAGAGAGAGAGAGAGATAGAGCAGAGACAGTAGAGAGAGAGAGAGAGCAGAGACAGTAAAGAGATAGAGAGAGAGAGCAGAGACAGTAAAGAGGGAGAGATAGAGCAGAGACAGTAAAGAGGGAGAGATAGAGCAGACACAGTAAAGAGAGAGAGCAGAGACAGTATAGAGCGAGAGAGCAGAGACAGTAGAGGGAGAGAGAGAGAGCAGAGACAGTAAAGAGAGAGAGAGAGCAGAGACAGTAAAGAGATAGAGAGAGAGAGCAGAGACAGTAAAGAGGGAGAGATAGAGCAGAGACAGTAAAGAGGGAGAGATAGAGCAGAGACAGTAAAGAGGGAGAGATTGAGCAGAGACAGTAAAGAGGGAGAGATAGAGCAGAGACAGTAAAGAGGGAGAGAGAGAGCAGAGACAGTAAAGAGAGAGAGAGAGAGCAGAGACAGTAAAGAGGGAGAGATAGAGCAGAGACAGTAAAGAGAGAGAGAGAGAGAGAGCAGAGACAGTAAAGAGAGAGAGAGCAGAGACAGTAAACAGAGAGAGAGAGAGCAGAGACAGTAAAGAGAAGTCAGCGAGAGAGAGAGAGAGAGGTCATGAGCAGATGAGCTCCTGCATTTTTCAGCATGTTCTTGAAAAAAGATAGATTTAGTGTTAGATAAACTTGGATTTTTTTGTCAGGGACATATACAGGATGCTACCCTTTACCACATAACATTCCCTCCAAATCAAAGCACAGAACCTACAACCTGATTTTGGACGGAATTACGGAATCACCTGGAAGGCTTATTCCAAAGCGATACAGCAAATGCTCTGGAAAACAACAGAAACCTGAAAACACCATCCAACCTGGAACTAAGTGAGTAATGTTTAGTCTGAAGCTATATTTTATTTACAAAAACCAAGAAGAAAAATACATTACATTACTTTATAAGGACTGAATGCGAAATTAAGGCTGCCAAGCTTGATATAACTTCAATTAGCACTGTCGTGTCAAGTGTGAGGTGTCAAAGCCCTTTAGCCCAACAATGGCAGTCACTCTGTCTACTCCAACCAAATGGAGAGGACGTAGATATCCACCATTAAATCCACTATAAATATTTCTGAAAGAATATGGCACCACAACAAACCTGCCCAGAGAAGGCCACCCACCAAAACTCACGGACCAGGCAAGGAGGGCATTAATCAGAGAGACAACAAAGAGACGAAAGATAACCCTGAAGTAGCTGCAAAGCTCCACAGCGGAGATTGGAGGATCTGTCCGTAGGACCAATTTAAGCTGTACACTCCACAAAGCTGAGCTTAATGGAAGGGTGGCCAGAAAAAAGCCATTGCTTAAAGAAAAAAAGAAGCAAACATGTTTAGTGTTCACCAAAAGGCATGTGGTAGACTCCCCAAACATATGGAAGAAGGTACTCTGGTCAGATGACCAGAGTACCTTCAGAGTACCTCTCATCACCCCGATGACACCATCCCCACAGTGAAGCATGGTGGTGGCAGCATCATGCTGTGGGGATGTTTTACATCGGCAAGGACTGGGAAATTGGTCAGAATTGAAGTAACGATGGATGGCGCTAAATACAGGGAAATTCTTGAGGGAAACCTGTTTCAGTCCTCCAGAGATTTGAAACTGGGACAGAGGTTCACCTTCCAGCAGGACAATAACCCTAAGCATACTGCTAAAGCAACACTCGAGTGGTTTAAGGGGAAACATTTAAATGTCTTGGAATGGCCGAGTCAAAGCCCAGGCCTCAATCCAATTGAGAATCTGTGGTATGACTTAAAGATTGTTGTACACCAGCGGAACCCATCCAACTTGAATAATGGCCAAAAATCCCAGTGGCTAGATGTGCCAAGCTTATAGAGACATACCCCAAGAGACTTGCAGCTGTAAAAGGTGGCTCTACAAAGTATTGACTTTGGGGGGGTAAATAGTTATGCACGCTCAAGTTTTGTGTTTTTGTCTTATATCTTGTTTGTTTCACAATAAGAAATATTTTGCATCTTCAAAGTGGTAGGCATGTTGTGTAAATCAAATGATACAACCCCACCAAAAATCAATTTTATTCCAGGTTGTAAAAGGCAACAAAATAGGAAAAATACCAAGGGGGTGAATACTTTCGCAAGCCACTGTACAAGAAAAAACAAACATTTTCCAAACACAGAGTCTAAACACTGGTGTCCAAACACGCAGCACGCCCTAGATCTTCTGTCTGAGTACCAACTAGGTTCACCTAGCCGCATAATAATACACGCAGGCACAAACGACCTGAGATCACAGCAGGAAAAGGTGGCCATACCACTCAAGGGATTGATTGAAAAAGCTTCTTCAGGGGGAATCATGTGACCCTTGAACGAGATGGCTGCATGAACTAAGAGCTCCGCACAAGTAGTTTCCAATTCCTAATCTTACCTCCACTCCAAGTTCAAACTCATTTAGCTTTATTAAGAAAAAGTCATGGCGGCTACAAAAGGCGACACTACAGGTGACATTTTTACCCGGACTCGAGTATTAGCGACGGAAAAAGCCTCCAAGAAGAAGCTAGCTTCAGAAAAAACTAGCGCCATTAGCCAGGAGCAAGAGAAACCGCTCCCCCCCCGTGGCACAACGAATGCCAACCTCGCACTCTGTCGAAGACATCCTTTCTGAGTTGAGATCCCAATGTACAGAACTAAACACTAAATTAGATGCCATTAACTCTCAGCTCAGTGCGATAGGGGGCAAGGTGACAATCCTGGAAAACGCTTTGCCTAACATCAACAACAAGAGAACCATAAACGCGGGGCGCCTGGACGAGGCAGAGGGGCGAATCCTATCCATGGAAAACTTATTGACAGATGCCATGGAAACAATAGCATATGCTAAAAAGAAAATTGAGCATCTGGAAGATAAAACAGAGGACCTGGAAAACAGGGGGCGAAGGAATAATTGTGTTCTATTCAATCTGGGCGAAAAAGAAGAGGGAAACATGCCACTGATCCGCTACCTGCAAGACAAACTTCCTGAGTGTCTCCACATGTCCACCGACAGGCCCATAGAACTCGAGAGAGCTCACCGAGCACTGAGGCCCCCACCAGCAGCCAGACAACCACCGCGCCCAATCACCATACGTTTCCTGAGATTCACCGACAAGGAACGAGTCCTACAGGCGGCGAAAAACAACACCATCACAGTGGGAAACGCCAAACTCTCTTTACAACAGGACCTGTCAGCTGGAATACGGCGAAAGCGCCGAGAATTTGACGAAGTGAAGAAATACTCCATTGACCGAGGCATCTTCATGGGATTCAAATACCCAAACGAGCTCAGGATTCTTCACCAAGGAGCCTTGCGACACTTCAAAACTCTCTCAGCCTACTTTTATTTCCCTGTTTTTTTGTTGCTATTATTACCTGGGGTTCCCTATGTCCCTTGGGGGAGGTATATGTAGGCTGGGCTATTGATTTTATTTTTCTCCCCTCTTTTACTGTGGTCTGGACGAGGGCAACTGTGTCATTTACTCAATGCGGGGAGGAGAGGATGAGGCTTGTCTTTGGTGGGGAGAGAGATACGTTGTACGTTGCTAACTGTTCCCGGTTTTTGTTTTGTTGGGAACACAGAATTGAGACTGAGCGGGGGGGTAATAGATCCAACGGGATGTGTCGAGTTGTTTGGGAACTCGGCTGGGGTGTTCAGAGATTATTATTTTATGTACACCCTTTATTTTCCTTTTATGTGAACGCAGCTGTAACTACTATCCACTTTTACCCAGCGATGACTTGCACTAAAGTTCGATTACTGCTCGATGACGATGACAAGTACCTTAAATCTATTGACATGGAACTGCCATGGCCTAGGGCATGCAATAAAACGAAAAAAGATACTATGTGCTCTAAAAAAGGAAAAAGCAGACATCGCGCTATTACAAGAGACACACCTCTGTGATGCTGAACATGCTAAACTCAGCAGAGCTTGGGTGGGACAGGTGTATTTCTCATCTTTGAAATCAAACAGTAGAGGCACAGCCATACTTATCCATAAAAATGTTCCATTCATAATTGACAAAAACATATCTGATCCGGAGGGGAGATTTATTTTGATAACTGGGTCACTATATGGTCAACCAATTACTATATTAACTTATTCGAGATAGGGGGCGCTCTTTTAATTTTTGGATAAAAAACGTTCCCGTTTTAAACAAGATATTTTGTCACGAAAAGATGCTCGACTATGCATGTAATTGACAGCTTTGTAAAGAAATAACTCTGACGTTTCCAAAACTGCAAAGATATTATCTGTGAGTGCCCCAGAAATAATGCTACAGGCGAAACCAAGATGAAATTTCATACAGGAAATGCCCCATATTCTGAAGGAGCTGTGTTCCAATGTCTCCTTATATGGCTGTGAATGCGCCAGGAATGAGCCTGCCCTTTCTGTCGTTTCCCCAAGGTGTCTGCAGCAAGTTCTTCAAAGATAAATGATTTTATTTGAATGCTTTTCTTGTTTTTGTGAAAATGTTGCATGCTGAATGCCAGGCTTAATGCTATGCTAGGCTATCAATACTCTTACACAAATGCTTGTTTAGCTATGGTTCAAAAGCATATTTTGAAAATCTGAGATGACAGTGTTGTTAAAAAAAGACTAAGCTTGAGAGCTAATATATTTATTTCATTTAATTTGCGATTTTCATGAATAGTTAACGTTGCGTTATGGTAATGAGCTTGAGGCTATAAATATGATCCTGGGTACGGGATTGCTCGTCGCAACAGGTTAAACATATACTCCTGCATTCATGTCAAAAATTATAACCCTGTTCAATGAGCATTGTGTCTCCTTTGGCGTGGTGGCCGGAGATTTTAATTGTACCCTTAACCCAACCCTAGACAAATCATCTCAAGTCCCCACCACAAATCCTAGATCTGCAAAGATGTTGAACTCTCTTACTAAAGAGATGGGACTGATAGATATCTGGAGAGACTAATAGCTAATTTATGGACTATACATACTACTTTAATGTCCATAATACCTACTCCCATATAGATTACATTTTTATCCCAAAGAGTTTCATAAATTCAGCCACTTGTACAATCGGACCCATAGCACTTTCAGATCACGTCTTTGTCCACCTCCGCTTTGACCTCTGCAAAAACATCCCGAGGTCAAAGAGCTGGAAATTCAACACCTCCATGCTATCAAATGACGAGTTCCATACATTGGTAACTACATGGATAGACAACTACACACAAGACAATAAAGATTCTCCTGTTTCTCCGGCCACAATGTGGGACGCTGCTAAAGCCACACTAAGAGGTCATCTAATTGCATATGCTTCCTCTAAGAAAAAAGCAATGGAAGCACACAGGCTAGATCTTGAGAGGGAGCTGGAATGCTGTGAAAAAATACATAAACAATCCCTAGACAGCACCTCCTGGAGTCATCTTAAAGCAGCCAAAGCCAAACTGAATTTGGACTACACTCGGGAGATAAAAAAAAAAGTTTTCTTTACTAAACAGAAATACCATGAGTATAGCAATAGGCCCAGTAGATTGCTTGCTTACCAATTAAAAAAGGAGCAGTCAGAGCGTACAATCATGGCTATCCGAACAGCAGAGGACGAGGTCACATATGACCCAAAAAAGATCAATGTAACTTTTCATGATTTTTACTGCAAACTATATACCTCTGAGAGAAAACACACGGAGGCAGAACTCTACTCTTTCCTCGAGGGAATCTCGCTACCTAAACTATCAGAGACCGACCAAGAAGATCTCAACTCCCCCTTCACTCCTGAGGAGATCCTGGAGGCAATTACCTCCATGCCACCTAATAAGTCCCCAGGCCCAGATGGATTCCCCAGAGAGTTCTACAAAGCTTTTTGGCCCCAGCTCAGCCCTATCTTCATGCCAATGCTGGAGGATTTTTGCAAAAACGGAGTTCTCCCAGACTCAATGCACACAGCTCGCATTACAGTGTTGCTAAAAAAGGACAAGGACCCCCTATCCTGCTCGTCCTTCCGGCCCATAAGCTTGTTGGATTTCGACTATAAAATAATTACCAAATTGCTCGCCAAAAGACTAAACACTCTTCTTCCCAAAATAATATAAGCGGACCAAACCGGATTTATTAGAGACAGATACTCTTCTGATAACATTTGCCGTCTTTTTGATATTATTGATCAAGTAAATGCACAGAAGACCCTTGTCCTGCTGGCTTCACTGGATGCTGAGAAGGAGTTTGACAGGATGGAGTGGAGCTTTCTGTTTTCTGTCTTAGAAAAGTTCAATATGGGCCCAAATTTGATTAAATGGATCAAATCACTATACTCTCATCCAAATGCCATGGTGACTACTAATGGACTGAACTCTGACAGATTCCCTCTGGAACGGGGCACAAGACAAGGGTGCTCGCTGTCCCCACTGCTCTACTTGTTGGAGGCGGAGCCTCTGGCAGAGCTGATAAGGAGCAATCCAAGTATTATGGGTGTTTCTGCAGGCGGCCTGCAGCACAAGATTTCGCTTTACGCGGATGATGTCTTGCTCTACATATCCACCCTGAGAAATCCCTCCCTCTCATTTTAGACACAATTGCTCAGTATGGCAAGTTTTCAGGTTATAAGATCAATTTGAACAAATCCACTGTCTGCCCTCTCAATATTACACTCACCAGCTCTATGAAGACACTTTGTCCTTTCCAATGGAAAACACAGGGGTTTCAATACCTCGGGATCTTCATAACACCAGATCTGAATAGCCTTTTTCAGGTAAAATTATCTTTCACTCCTGGATCGAATCAAGAACGATCTCCAAACCTGGATCTCTCTCCCAATTAGCTTATTAGGAAGAATTAATGTAATCCGTATGACCGTCCTCCCTAGACTGAACTACTTATTTCAGATGCTCTCATGCTCCCATGCTATATCCCAGTTTCCTTCTTCAAAACAACTAACCAAAGCATCACCAAATTTATATGGGGCAATAAAAAACCTAGGATCAAGGTTTCCACTCTATCGAAACCTGAATCTAAGGGTGGTCTTGCCCTTCCCTCCCTTCAATTGTACTACTGGTCTGCCCAAATCCGCAACATGCTAACATGGATCACAAACAGACAAGAGTCAACGTGGATTCAGATAGAAGCCCAATCCTGTGGTTCATTGCCCTTAAGCTCAATTATATTCATTAATAACTTTAGTGAAGTGGGCAACATAGCCAAAACCTTTGTGATTTACAGCACCCTACTCGCGTGGAGGGACTGTAAGAAATAACTGGGCATTTCCTCCCAAATATGTTCTCACTCGCCTATAGTAGGCAACCCAGACTTGCCAAAAGCCCTGAGGGATGCCAACTTTAATCTTTGGCATACTCTAGGAATCAGGACCTTTTCAGACCTATTTCATCAGAAAAACACTACACTGAAATCCTTTCAAGAGCTCTTCAGTGAATTCGATGTGCCAAGATCCCATTTTTTAAAATATCTTCAAATTAGACATGTAATTTCCTCATTTACCTCCAAGAGGAGGTTTAGAACTCAGTTGAATGAAGTTGAAACCCTTCTTGTCACAGCACAATCCATTAAAGGCAAAATATCTTACATCTATAGACTCCTTTCTGAGAAAGGAAGCTCCTCCTTTACTCATTTGAAAATAATCTGGGAAAAGGACCTTGGTCTGACTATCAGTGATGAGTTATGGGCGGAGGTTTGCGACAGGGTATACTGCTCCTCTACCAGTGTAAAAATTAAAGAATCTAATTACACATTTTTGTACACATTTTATTATACTCCTTTGAGACTCCATAGAATGAAAACAGATATGTCTCCTAACTATAAAATATGTACCTCTGAAAGTGGAACCTATATGCATGTATTTTGGAGCTGTAGAGAGATTGCCAGATTCTGGCTGCACAGAAAATACTAGAGATACAGTTTGATATGACCCCGTGTATCTATCTTCTTAATGACCAGCAGGACTTTGTTCTTGATCCTGACAGAGAAAATTTGCTCATGACTATTACATACTTTGCTAAGAAATGTATTCTTCTATTGTGGGCCTCTAATACCCCTCCTACATTTAAAATGTGGATTGACCAGATTGTTGACTTTCTTCCTCTTGAAAAGCTCACTTATGACCTCCACAAGAGACAGCCCAAGTTTGATAGACTCTGGTCTCCACTATTCAACTTTATTTCAAACTGGTTAGAGTGAACGGGTTGACTTAGGGAAATGCGCAGATACATGTTGTGTAAGGTACTGTAAAACCTAAAAACGAATTATTGGCCCGTCGTCTCAGCGAATGCTTGAAATAGCTGAAGAAGAAGAACCTTGATAGTGCTGCTGCAAGTGTTATATGTTTTTTTTGTGTGTTTTTATTTTAATCTAGTTTGTGTGTGTGTGTGTGTGTGTGTGTGTGTGTGTGTGTGTGTGTGTACAGTGCCTTGCGAAAGTATTCGGCCCCCTTGAACTTTACGACCTTTTGCAACATTTCAGGCTTCAAACATAAAGATATAAAACTGTATTTTTTTTGTGAAGAATCAACAACAAATGGGACACAGTCATGAAGTGGAACGATATTTATTGGATATTTCAAACTTTTTTAACAAATCAAAAACTGAAAAATTGGGCGTGCAAAATTATTCAGCCCCCTTAAGTTAATACTTTGTAGCGCCACCTTTTGATGTGATTACAGCTGTAAGTCGCTTGGGGTATGTCTCTATCAGTTTTGCACATCGAGAGACTGACATTTTTCCCCATTCCTCCTTGCAAAACAGCTCGAGCTCAGTGAGGTTGGATGGAGAGCATTTGTGAACAGCAGTTTTCAGTTCTTTCCACAGATTCTCGATTGGATTCAGGTCTGGACTTTGACTTGGCCATTCTAACACCTGGATATGTTTATTTTTGAACCATTCCATTGTAGATTTTGCTTTATGTTACATTTACATTTAAGTCATTTAGCAGACGCTCTTATCCAGAGCGACTTACAAATTGGTGCATACACCTTATGACATCCAGTGGAACAGCCACTTGCATCTAAATCTTTTTTTTTGGGGGGGGGTGAGAAGGATTACTTACCCTTACTTACCCTATCCTAGGTATTCCTTGAAGAGGTGGGGTTTCAGGTGTCTCCGGAAGGTGGTGATTGACTCCGCTGTCCTGGCGTCGTGAGGGAGTTTGTTCCACCATTGGGGGGCCAGAGCAGCGAACAGTTTTGACTGGGCTGAGCGGGAACTGTACTTCCTCAGTGGTAGGGAGGCGAGCAGGCCAGAGGTGGATGAACGCAGTGCCCTTGTTTGGGTGTAGGGCCTGATCAGAGCCTGGAGGTACTGAGGTGCCGTTCCCCTCACAGCTCCGTAGGCAAGCACCATGGTCTTGTAGCGGATGCGAGCTTCAACTGGAAGCCAGTGGAGAGAGCGGAGGAGCGGGGTGACGTGAGAGAACTTGGGAAGGTTGAACACCAGACGGGCTGCGGCGTTCTGGATGAGTTGTAGGGGTTTAATGGCACAGGCAGGGAGCCCAGCCAACAGCGAGTTGCAGTAATCAAGACGGGAGATGACAAGTGCCTGGATTAGGACCTGCGCCGCTTCCTGTGTGAGGCAGGGTCGTACTCTGCGGATGTTGTAGAGCATGAACCTACAGGAACGGGACACCGCCTTGATGTTAGTTGAGAACGTCAGGGTGTTGTCCAGGATCACGCCAAGGTTCTTAGCGCTCTGGGAGGAGGACACAATGGAGTTGTCAACCGTGATGGCGAGATCATGGAACGGGCAGTCCTTCCCCGGGAGGAAGAGGAGCTCCGTCTTGCTGAGGTTCAGCTTGAGGTGGTGATCCGTCATCCACACTGATATGTCTGCCAGACATGCAGAGATGCGATTCGCCACCTGGTCATCAGAAGGGGAAAGGAGAAGATTAATTGTGTGTCGTCTGCATAGCAATGATAGGAGAGACCATGTGAGGTTATGACAGAGCCAAGTGACTTGGTGTATAGCGAGAATAAGAGAGGGCCTAGAACAGAGCCCTGGGGACACCAGTGGTGAGAGCGCGTGGTGAGGAGACAGATTCTCGCCACGCCACCTGGTAGGAGCGACCTGTCAGGTAGGACGCAATCCAAGCGTGGGCCGCGCCGGAGATGCCCAACTCGGAGAGGGTGGAGAGGAGGATCTGATGGTTCACAGTATCGAAGGCAGCCGATAGGTCTAGAAGGATGAGAGCAGAGGAGAGAGAGTTAGCTTTAGCAGTGCAGAGCGCCTCCGTGATACAGAGAAGAGCAGTCTCAGTTGAATGATTAGTCTTGAAACCTGACTGATTTGGATCAAGAAGGTCATTCTGAGAGAGATAGCGGTAGAGCTGGCCAAGGACGGCACGCTCAAGAGTTTTGGAGAGAAAAGAGAGAAGGGATACTGGTCTGTAGTTGTTGACATCGGAGGGATCGAGTGTAGGTTTTTTCAGAAGGGGTGCAACTCTCGCTCTCTTGAAGACGGGAGGGACGTAGCCAGCGGTCAGGGATGAGTTGATGAGCGAGGTGAGGTAAGGGAGAAGGTCTCCGGAAATGGTCTGGAGAAGAGAGGAGGGGATAGGGTCAAGCGGGCAGGTTGTTGGGCGGCCGGCCGTCACAAGACGCGAGATTTCATCTGGAGAGAGAGGGAGAAAGAGGTCAGAGCATAGGGTAGGGCAGTGTGAGCAGAACCAGCGGTGTCGTTTGACTTAGCAAACGAGGATCGGATGTCGTCGACCTTCTTTTCAAAATGGTTGACGAAGTCATCTGCAGAGAGGGAGGAGGGGGGAGGATTCAGGAGGGAGGAGAAGGTGGCAAAGAGCTTCCTAGGGTTAGAGGCAGATGCTTGGAATTTAGAATGGTAGAAAGTGGCTTTAGCAGCAGAGACAGAGGAGGAAAATGTAGAGAGGAGGGAGTGAAAGGATGCCAGGTCCGCAGGGAGGCGAGTTTTCCTCCATTTCCGCTCGGCTGCCCGGAGCCCTGTTCTGTGAGCTCGCAAGGAGTCGTCGAGCCACGGAGCGGGAGGGGAGGACCGAGCCGGCCTGGAGGATAGGGGACATAGGGAGTCAAAGGATGCAGTAAGGGAGGAGAGGAGGGTTGAGGAGGCAGAATCAGGAGATAGGTTGGAGAAAGTTTGAGCAGAGGGAAGAGATGATAGGATGGAAGAGGAGAGAGTAGCGGGGGAGAGAGAGCGAAGGTTGGGACGGCGCGATACCATCCGAGTAGGGGCAGTGTGGGAAGTGTTGGATGAGAGCGAGAGGGAAAAGGATACAAGGTAGTGGTCGGAGACTTGGAGGGGAGTTGCAATGAGGTTAGTGGAAGAACAGCATCTAGTAAAGATGAGGTCAAGCGTATTGCCTGCCTTGTGAGTAGGGGGGGAAGGTGAGAGGGTGAGGTCAAAAGAGGAGAGGAGTGGAAAGAAGGAGGCAGAGAGGAATGAGTCAAAGGTAGACGTGGGGAGGTTAAAGTCACCCAGAACTGTGAGAGGTGAGCCGTCCTCAGGAAAGGAGCTTATCAAGGCATCAAGCTCATTGATGAACTCTCCGAGGGAACCTGGAGGGCGATAAATGATAAGGATGTTAAGCTTGAAAGGGCTGGTAACTGTGACAGCATGGAATTCAAAGGAGGCGATCGACAGATGGGTAAGGGGAGAAAGAGAGAAAGACCACTTGGGAGAGATGAGGATCCCGGTGCCACCACCCCGCTGACCAGAAGCTCTCGGGGTGTGCGAGAACACGTGGGCGGACGAGGAGAGAGCAGTAGGAGTAGCAGTGTTATCTGTGGTGATCCATGTTTCCGTCAGTGCCAAGAAGTCAAGGGACTGGAGGGAGGCATAGGCTGAGATGAACTCTGCCTTGTTGGCCGCAGATCGGCAGTTCCAGAGGCTACCGGAGACCTGGAACTCCACGTGGGTCGTACGCGCTGGGACCGCCAGATTAGGGTGGTCGCGGCCACGCGGTGTGGAGCGTTTGTATGGTCTGTGCAGAGAGGAGAGAACAGGGATAGACAGACACATAGTTGACAGGCTACAGAAAAGGCTACGCTAATGCAAGGAGATTGGAATGACAAGTGGACTACACGTCTCGAATGTTCAGAAAGTTAAGCTTACGTAGCAAGAGTCTTATTGACTAAAATGATTAAAATTATACAGTACTGCTAAAGTAGGCTAGCTGGCAGTGGCTGCGTTGTTGACACTACACTAATCAAGTCGTTCCGTTGAGTGTAATAGTTTCTACAGTGCTGCTAATCGGGGGCTAGCTGGCTAGCTAGCAGTGTTGTTTACGTTACGTTGCGTTAAAAGAACGACAATAGCTGGCTAGCTAACCTAGGAAATCGCTCTAGACTACACAATTATCTTTATGTTTTGGATCATTGTCTTGTTGGAAGGCAAATCTCCGTCCCAGTCTCAGGTCTTTTGCAGACTCCATCAGGTTTTCTTCCAGAATGGTCCTGTATTTGGCTCCATCCATCTTCCCATCAATTTTAACCATCTTCACTGTCCCTGCTGAAGAAAAGCAGGCCCAAACCATGATGCTGCCACCACCATGTTTGACAGTGGGGATGGTGTGTTCAGGGTGATGAGCTGTGTTGCTTTTACGCCAAACATAGCGTTTTGCATTGTTGCCAAAAAGTTCAATTTTGGTTTCATCTGACCAGAGCACCTTCTTCCACATGTTTGGTGTGTCTCCCAGGTGGCTTGTGGCAAACTTTAAACAACACTTTTTATGGATATCTTTAAGAAATGGCTTTCTTCTTGCCACTCTTCCATAAAGGCCAGATTTGTGCAATATACGACAGATTGTTGTCCTATGGACAGAGTGTCCCACCTCAGCTGTAGATCTCTGCAGTTCATCCAGAGTGAACATGGGCCTCTTGGCTGCATCTCTGATCAGTCTTCTCCTTGTATGAGCTGAAAGTTTAGAGGGACGGCCAGGTCTTGGTAGATTTGCAGTGGTCTGATACTCCTTCCATTTCAATATTATCGCTTGCACAGTGCTCCTTTGGATGTTTAAAGCTTGGGAAATGTTTTTGTATCCAAATCCGGCTTTAAACTTCTTCACAACAGTATCTCGGACCTGCCTGGTGTGTTCCTTGTTCTTCATGATGCTCTCTGCGCTTTTAACGGACCTCTGAGACTATCACAGTGCAGGTGCATTTATACGGAGACTTGATTACACACAGGTGGATTGTATTTATCATTATTAGTCATTTAGGTCAACATTGGATCATTCAGAGATCCTCACTGAACTTCTGGAGAGAGTTTGCTGCACTGAAAGTAAAGGGGCTGAATAATTTTGCACGCCCAATTTTTCAGTTTTTGATTTGTTAAAAAAGTTTGAAATATCCAATAAATGTCGTTCCACTTCATGATTGTGTCCCACTTGTTGTTGATTCTTCACAAAAAAATACAGTTTTATATCTTTATGTTTGAAGCCTGAAATGTGGCAAAAGGTCGCAAAGTTCAAGGGGGCCAAATACTTTCGCAAGGCACCAAGGAAAATAAATAGATTAAGAAAAATACATGTTTTTATTTGACTTTATCATTCATTTTAATTGTATTTTTATTTTTATTTTTTCAAATGAATTAAAAAAAAAAAAAAAAAAAAGCCTGTCACATCTGTGAATGTGGAATGTGTTTTGTTGGTTGATTGAAAAACAAGAACTTAATAAAACTTTAAATTGAAAAAAAAGAAAAAGCTTCTACTTTCCCCAATGGACACGTGGTTATGTCCACCCCGCTACCGCGAAAATACTTCCACTCTGCTACCATACAGCGGGTAAAGCAAGTATTTCCTGTGACTGTGCCTCACTGGCCCACCACTCCACCCTGGATTTGAACAGCCTTTATGATAACTCCATTAAATGAATCAAAACAGGAATATTTTTAATTTGGCTAGAAATTCAAAATGAAATGATCTTAAAGGAGAAAAATGTCCTCATTTTGTGCTACCCATATCCCCCCACTAGAATCCCCATACTTTAATGAAGACAGCTTCTCCATTCTGGAGGGGGAAATCAATCATTTCCAGGCCCAGGGACATGTACTAGTCTGTGGCGACCTAAATGCCAGAACCGAACAAGAACCTGACATCCTCAGCACACAGGGGGACAAACACCTACCTGGAGCTGAAAGAATTCCTTCCTGCATATGCCCCCCTAGACACAACTATGACAACATAACCAACAAAAACAGGTCACAACTCCTACAGCTCTGTCGCACGCTGGGTATGTACATAGTCAATGGTAGGCTACGAGGTGACTCCAATGTTAGGTACACCTATAACTCATCTCTTGGCAGTAGTACTGTAGACTACTTTATCACTGACCTCAACCCATCGTCTCTCAGAGTGTTCACAGTCAGTCCATTGACACTCCTATCAGACCACAGCATAATCACAGTCTACTTGAGCAGAGCAATACTCAATCATGAGGCATCAAAGCCAAAGGAGCTGAGTAATATTAAGACATTCTATAGATGGACTGTAGTGTGGAAACCTACCAAAAAAACAATTAGGCAACAACAAATTCAATCCCTTCTAGACAACTTCCTGGAAAAAACGTTCCACTGTAATAGTGAAGGTGTAAATTTGGCAGTAGAAAATGTTAACAATATATTTGACCTCTCAGCTTCCCTATCTAATCTAAACATTTCAAACAGAAAACTGAAGAAAATGAACAACTATGACAAATGGTTTCATGAAGAATGCAAAAACCTAAGAAAGAAATTGAGAAACCTGTCCAACCAAAAACATAGAGACCCAGAAAACCTGAGTCTATGCCTTCACTATGGTGAATCACTAAAACGATGCAGAAATACACTACGGAAAAAGAAGGAACAGCACGTCAGAAATCAGCTCAATGTAATTAAAGAATCCATAGACTCTAACCACTTCTGGGAAAATTGGAAAACACTAAACAAACAACAACACGAAGAAGTATCTATCCAAAATGGAGATGTATGGGTAAACCACTTCTCCGATCTTTTTGGCAAACAGCGAAAACATATACATGAAGAAATACAAATCTTAGAATCAACTAGACTACCAGAACCCACTCGATTCTCCAATTACCTTGAATGAACTACAGGACAAAATAAAAACCCTCCAACCCAAAAAGGCCTGTGGTGTTGATGGTATCCTTAATGAAATAATAAAATATACAGACAAAAAATTCCAATTGGCTACACTAAAACTCTTTAACATCATCCTTAGCTCTGGCATCTTCCCCAATATTTAGAACCAAGGACTGATCACCCCAATCCACAAAAGTGGAGACAAAATTTGACTCCAATAACTTTTTATTTTACCTTTATTTAACTAGGCAAGTCAGTTAAGAACAAATTCTTATTTTCAATGACGGCCTAGGAACAGTGTGTTAACTGCCTGTTCAGGGGCAGAACGACAGATTTGTACCTTGTCAGCTCGGGGATATGAACTTGCAACCTTTCGGTTACTAGCCCAACGCTCTAAACACTAGGCTAACCCCAAATCCATAAACATGGGCACCCTCATAGATATCATCCTAACCAACTTGCCCTCCAAATATACCTCTGCGCTTTTCAACCAAGATCTCAGCGATCACTGCCTCATTGCCTGCATCCGTAATGGGTCTGCGGTCAAGCAACCACCGTCAAACGCTCCCTAAAACACTTCAGCGAGCAGGCCTTCCTATTCGACCTGGCCCGGGTATCCTGGAAGGATATTGACCTCATCCCGTTAGTTTAGGATGCCTGGTCATTCTTTAAAAGTGCCTTGCTCACCATCTTAAATAAGCATGCTCCATTCAAAACATTTAGAACCAGGAACAGATATAGCCCTTGGTTCTCTCCAGACCTGACTGCCCTTGACCAACACAAAAACATCCTGTGGTGTTCTGCATTAGCATCGAATTGCCCCCATGATATGCAACTTTTCAGGGAAGTTAGGAACCAATATACACAGGCAGTTAGGAAAGCAAATACTAGCCTTTTCAAACAGAAATTTGCATTCTGTAGCACAAAATCAAAAAAGTTCTGGGACACTAAAGTCCATGGAGAATAAGACCACCTCCTCCCACCTGCCCACTACACTAAGGCTAGGAAACACTGTCCTCACCGATAAATCCACTATAATTGAGAATTTCAATAAGCATTTTTCTACGGCTGGCCATGCTTTCCTCCATCTTGTAGTGGAAAATTGCAAGATTATGTTATATTGCTTGTATTGCATTATAATGGTTGTTTTATTCGACAGAATAGAGTATTATGTTAACTATTGTGTGTGTTCCACTGAAGATGGGCCTCTATGAGATAACACTGACAGAGGAGATGTACCATGTCTTTGGGTAATAAAGCCTAAAGAGCATTCCAGATAACATGAGGTAATGCTTTTGTGCTATACCGTACCAGGGTGAGACGGGTTCCAGTTTGGAGTAGGACACTGGTCTTTACAATGAAAACTGTTGAACCAGCATTTGCTGTCTGCTATGTTTTATAGATATCTTTCATACAAATCTTAACCTTGTGACCATTATATGTATCTGTTGTTCGTCGTGTAAATTGAGAGGGGTGCATCTTGGCTATAAAAGATCTTTGTACTTTTCTGTTGGTACTTTTCAATGTTTCATTAGAGATAGCGCATCATTGAAAGTCAAAAGGCTATTGCAAAGCTCTTATTATTATTACAAATATAGTTTAAGTATAACTCTGACTGGTGTGTAAAGTTTGTATCTCTCCTCATTTGGTAATGCAGAAATATGCCACCACGTTTGGCGACGGGGATGGGACATGAATCTTCACTCGGTGACCGCTCCCGACGATCTGGGCAAATCGTGCACGAGGGATCCCTCAAACTTGGGATCTCAGGAAAACCACACTTCGGGAACGAAGCAGATGGACCCACCTTTGACCTGAGAGGCAGCGAGCCGAGTGGATACCACATCTCAAACTTAGTTTTTTTTAAAGAAAGAGTTGAGCGAACCACACTTGTAGTCGAGTTTTTAAATAAGCCTCTGTTACCTAGGCTCTAAATGTGTATTCCTTTGTGAGGAGGGCACCTTGGAGGCATAAGCAGGGCCCAGTCAGAGGAGAGTAATCTGAGCGTTTGCGGACTCAAAGATACTCTGCCACTGGTTGGTTGCGGGTGACTTAGAGCTGTCCTGACACTGAATTGATCACAGTGGGGATTGGTGCAGTCTGTGGGGGTGAGGGGCCAGGGTGACTGTGCGTTCTGTGTGAAACACGGTACTTGGTGAAGCCCTATTGGAAGAAGGACTTCATTCTGAAAGTGTCTGTGTAACTGTCTAAGTGACCTTCAGAGGTGGTGTTCCAATAATTATGTATTATTATTAATTCCAATTATTTTAAATATGCTAGCCAGGTATGCCCTGGGTTACTCTGTCTGAGTATTTTGTTTTGGGACCACTAGGTAATCTTTGTAGGAGCGTTCTGTGGGAGCGCGGTAGGTTGACTCTGTGTGGGTAACCTTTTAATTATGTTCTGATGTTCTGTGTGGACATCTGACCAGTTCTGTGTGAACATCTGACATTTTTTGTACTTTTCTGTTGGTACTTTTCAATGGTTCATTAGAGATTAGAGATAGCGCTACATTGAAAGTCAAAAGGCTATTGCAAAGCTCTTATTGTTATTAAAAATATATCTTAAGTATAACTCTGACTGATGTGTGAAGTTTGTGAAGTTTGTATCTCTCCTCATTTGGTAATGCATAAATATGCCACCACAATCTACGCAGACGACACCATTCTGTATACATCTGGCCCTATTATTTATTAACCCCTTGAACCTCTGGGGGCAGTATTTCATTTTTGGATGAAAAACGTTCCCGTTTTAAACAAGATAGTTTGTCACGAAAAGATGCTCGACTATGCATATAACTGACAGCTTTGGAAAGAAAACACTCTGACGTTTCCAAAACTGCAAAGATATTGTCTGTGAGTGCCCCAGAACTAATGCTACAGGCAAAACCAAGATGAAATTTCATACAGGAAGTGAGCCAGATTTTACATTTACATTTACATTTAAGTCATTTAGCAGACGCTCTTATCCAGAGCGACTTACAAATTGGTGCATTCACCTTATGAGATCCAGTGGAACAGTCACTTTACAATAGTGCATCTAAATCTTAAAAGGGGGGTGAGAAGGATTACTTATCCTATCCTAGGTATTCCTTAAAGAGGTGGGGTTTCAGGTGTCTCCGGAAGGTGGTGATTGACTCCGCTGTCCTGGCGTCGTGAGGGAGTTTGTTCCACCATTGGGGGGCCAGAGCAGCGAACAGTTTTGACTGGGCTGAGCGGGAACTGTACTTCCTCAGTGGTAGGGAGGCGAGCAGGCCAGAGGTGGATGAACGCAGTGCCCTTGTTTGGGTGTCGGGCCTGATCAGAGCCTGGAGGTACTGAGGTGCCGTTCCCCTCACAGCTCCGTAGGCAAGCACCATGGTCTTGTAGCGGATGCGAACTTCAACTGGAAGCCAGTGGAGAGAGCGGAGGAGCGGGGTGACGTGAGAGAACTTGGGAAGGTTGAACACCAGACGGGCTGCGGCGTTCTGGATGAGTTGTAGGGGTTTAATGGCACAGGCAGGGAGCCCAGCCAACAGCGAGTTGCAGTAATCCAGACGGGAGATGACAAGTGCCTGGATTAGGACCTGCGCCGCTTCCTGTGTGAGGCAGGGTCGTACTCTACGGATGTTGTAGAGCATGAACCTACAGGAACGGGCCACCGCCTTGATGTTAGTTGAGAACGACAGGGTGTTGTCCAGGATCACGCCAAGGTTCTTAGCGCTCTGGGAGGAGGACACAATGGAGTTGTCAACCGTGATGGCGAGATCATGGAACGGGCAGTCCTTCCCCGGGAGGAAGAGCAGCTCCGTCTTGCCGAGGTTCAGCTTGAGAAGGTGGCAAAGAGCTTCCTAGGGTTAGAGGCAGAAGCTTGGAATTTAGAGTGGTAGAAAGTGGCTTTAGCAGCAGAGACAGAAGAGGAAAATGTAGAGAGGAGGGAGCGAAAGGATGCCAGGTCCGCAGGGAGGCGAGTTTTCCTCCATTTCCGCTCGGCTGCCCGGAGCCCTGTTCTGTGAGCTCGCAATGAGTCGTCGAGCCACGGAGCGGGAGGGGAGGACCGAGCCGGCCTGGAAGATGGGGGACATAGAGAGTCAAATGATGCAGAAAGGGAGGAGAGGAGGGTTGAGGAGGCAGAATCAGGAGATAGGTTGGAGAAGGTTTGAGCAGAGGGAAGAGATGATAGGATGGAAGAGGAGAGAGTAGCGGGGGAGAGAGAGCGAAGGTTGGGACGGCGCGATACCATCCGAGTAGGGGCAGTGTGGGAAGTGTTGGATGAGAGCGAGAGGGAAAAGGATACAAGGTAGTGGTCGGAGACTTGGAGGGAGTTGCAATGAGGTTAGTGGAAGAACAGCATCTAGTAAAGATGAGGTCGAGCGTATTGCCTGCCTTGTGAGTAGGGGGAGGTGAGAGGGTGAGGTCAAAAGAGGAGAGGAGTGGAAAGAAGGAGGCAGAGAGGAATGAGTCAAAGGTAGACGTGGGGAGGTTAAAGTCGCCCAGAACTGTGAGAGGTGAGCCGTCCTCAGGAAAGGAGCTTATCAAGGCATCAAGCTCATTGATGAACTCTCCGAGGGAACCTGGAGGGCGATAAATGATAAGGATGTTAAGCTTGAAAGGGCTGGTAACTGTGACAGCATGGAATTCAAAGGAGGCGATAGACAGATGGGTAAGGGGAGAAAGAGAGAATGACCACTTGGGAGAGATGAAGATCCCGGTGCCACCACCCCGCTGACCAGAAGCTCTCGGGGTGTGCATTTAAAAAAAATCTGAGATGACAGTGTTGTTAACAAAAGGCTAAGCTTGTGAGCCATTATATTTATTTCATTCCATTTGCGATTTTCATGAATAGTTAACGTTGCGTTATGGTAATGAGCTTGAGGCTATAATTACGCTCCCGGATATGGGATTGCTCGTCGCAACAGGTTAACTAACCTCCAGACAAGCTTCAATGCCATTCAACTCTCCTTCCGTGGCCTCCAACTGCTCTTAAATGCAAGTAAAACTAAATGCATGCTCTACAACCGATCGCTGCCCACACCTGCCCGCCCGTCTAGCATCACTATTCTGGACAGTTCTGACCTAGAATATGTGGACATCTACAAATAACTAGATTGGATGCAGTCTATCACAGTGCCATCCATTTTGTCACCAAAACCCCATATATTACCCACCACTGCGACCTGTACGCTCTCATTGGCTGGCCATCGCTTCATACTCATCACCAAACAAACTGGCTCCAGGTCATCTACAAGTCTCTGCTAGGTCTCCCTCACTAGCTTTAAGCACCAGCTGTCAGAGCAGCTCACAGATCACTGCACATGTACATAGCCCATCTGTAAACATCCCATCCAACTACCTCATCCCCATACTGTATTCATTTATTTATCTTGCTCCTTTGGACCCCAGTATCTCTATTTGCACATTCATCTTCTGCACATATACCATTCCAGTGTCTAATTGTTATATTGTAATTACTTCACCACCATGGCCTATTTATTGCCTCATTTGCACTCACTATATATAGATGTTTCTTTTTCTACTGTATTATTGACTGTATTTTTGTTTATTCCATGTGTAACTGTGTTGTTGTATGTGTTGAACTGCTGTGCTTTATCTTGTAAATGAGAACCTGTTCTCAACTAGCCTACCTGGTTAAATAAAGGTGAAATTAAAAATAAAACAAATTAAAAAGAGAGAGAGAACAGAGACAGTAAAGCGAGAGAGAACAGAGACAGTAAAGCGAGAGAGAACAGAGACAGTAAAGAGAAAGAGAGATCAGAGACTGTATAGAGAGAGAGAGAGATCAGATACTGTAGAGAGAGAGAGCAGAGGCTGAAGAGAGAGAGAGAGCAGAGACTATAGGCACCCCAACAGCAGGACTATCCTCCCCCCTGCCTGCCTACAACCACCAGAGCCAAGAACACACTACCATCAGCCTTCAAAACAGCCCCCCAGCTACACAACCACCAGCCCAGACACAGAGCTTCTACAGGACCAGATCAACCAGTGCAGGACCCAGCTGAAGAACTCTGTCCAGGAGCTGAGAGAGAGCCTTACCACAGTGCTTGAGGAGGTAATGGCCACCATGAGGAGAGAGCTGGTGCAGGTAAAGGAGGAGATGGCAAATAAGTTGTCTGTCATCAAGAGGGTGCTGCAGCACAGAGAGCAGGCTATAGAGACTCCTAGAGAGAAGCTGCAGCCTCTCACCACCCCTAACAACCCCACTGACCCACCTTTACCCACAACCCCCCACTTACCAACAATCCTTTACCCACACCTCCAGTTAAGGAGGCTCACATGGGGACACCCAATACTGATCTCTCTGATAGATCATTTGGTACAAAGTCGAACTACAACATCTAATTGATCCCCTCAAAATTGGTAAATATCACATGGTTAAAACTGAAAAAAGAACTTGTACTGACAGAAAAAGATTTGTTCCTTTACGCAATATATACCCCCCCCCCACACAGAATCCCCATATTACTCAGAGGAGATCATCCCCACCCTTGAGGAAGAGACGTGCCATTTCTCTCCCCATAGGAATACATTGCCTGCACCCTTAAATTCAACATGAAGCCTATGTGGGTTATGAATGTCTTATGAACCTGTCTTCCATGACAATCCATCAGGCCACTATGAGGTCTACCTGTGTTGATTCCAAGCTTCCTGGAGCAACCAGAAGTGGTTAAAATCACCCTAAAAGTGTTTCCCCATACCCAACCTGCAGTTTGTGAGAAATAGTGCCTTCAACCCTGTGTAAATCAGTCAGTTCTTAACGTATAGACTTAAAACTCAGGATTCAGTAAAAGCATACTCGAATGAGGATATGTGTTTACTTTTAGCTTCCTGCACCAACCGGACGTGCCTTTAATTGGGGTCACAGGGTCCGTTTTGAATGTTAAAAAAGTCACATCTTTCCAAAACTTCATATGTGTGACTAGTTAACCCTCATGAACTGTAAATCAGTCATTTCTCCCAACAGCTATCAAAGAATAACCTTTCAAACGCACACACACACAGCAAGGATGGAGTGACAAAGTGTGGTGCTTAAAGTCACTCAGAGCCTGCAATGGCATTACCACAATCTCAAGGCCGTGCCGAGTTCAACGAGATGCCCCACTTGACCGTAGCTCGTTTGGTCTAAGCGCAGCAACCATGAGAAAAAGTAGGCCCAATATGAAGCCTGGCCCTAAATGTCATTTGCCTTTGGGTGACAGTTCGAGAACCGTTAGGGTGAGAAGCACAATTCGACCTCAGGTACGTTCCTGAGGTCCTCCCGATCTGTGCAAGCCTAACCTTGACCATGTGGCATTAACCCTTAACAGTTAAAAGAAGTTGTTTACATCAAACAGTTTTCAATTACTTCTCTCCCCATAGGAATACATTGACTGCACCCCTCAACCTGAAGCCTATGTGGGTTATGAATGTCTTATGAACCTGTATTCGATGACAATCCATCAGGCCACTATGAGGTCTACCTGTGTCGATTCTACGCTTCCTGAAGCAACCAGAAGTGGTTAAAATCACCCTAAAAGTGTTTCCCCATACCCAACCTGATGTTTAATAGAAATAGTGCATTCAACCCTGTGCAAATCAGTCAGTTCTTAACATAAAGACTTAAAACTCAGGATTCTGTAACAGCACCAATGAGGATAGGTTTACTTTTAACTTCCTGTGCCAACCGGAAGTGCCATAATTGGTGTCATAGGGGCTGTTTCGAAGGGTCTTTCCAAAACTTCATATGTGTGATGAGGCAACACTCATGAATTGTAAATCAGTCATGTCTCCCATAAAATGTCCAAGGAAAAACTCACACACACACAGCTTGGACGGAGGGACATAGAGTGGTGCGTAGAGACAGACAGAGCCTGCAATAATTAACTTTGTTCGAACTATTAAAGAACCGTCAGACCTAGAGTTCTGAAACTTTAGAAACCTGTTCTAGAGCTCAGGTCGATATTGCGTGGTGATTTATGTGGCTATAGAAGGTTCTCGGACCGAGAACCAGCCTTGAAAATGACGACATTTAGAAAAGTCCCAGTCGCAAGACTAGGTCCATTGAAATCATAGCTAGCTACATAGCCGTCTGTGTATCAAAGATAATTGTGTAGTCTAGAGCGATTTTCTAGGTTAGCTAGCCAGCTATTGTCGTTCTTTTAACGCAACGTAACGTAATCAACACTGCTAGCTAGCCAGCTAGCCCCCGAATAGCAGCACTGTAGAAACTATTACACTCAACGGAACGACTTGATTAGTGTAGTGTCAACAACGCAGCCATTGCCAGCTAGCCTACAAAGTCAACAACAGCGGAGAGCGGAGTCAATCAGCGGAGTCAATCACCACCTTCCGGAGACACCTGAAACCCCACCTCTTTAAGGAATACCTAGGATAGGATAAAGTAATCCTTCTCACCACCCCCCCCCCCCTTAAAAGATTTAGATGCACTATTGTAAAGTGGCTGTTCCACTGGATGTCATAAGGTGAATGCACCAATTTGTAAGTCGCTCTGGATAAGAGCGTCTGCTAAATGACTTAGGTGTAATGTAAATGTATGTAAATGTAAATCGGCTCGGCCCATAGAGACGTACCCAAACGTTTCTGTCCGATAGCACATTCAAGGACCCCGTAAGCAAGGCATGGAAAACCCACCAATTAAGGTCTTGCTCGAGCACCGAATGACCTATCGAGCCGAAACTTGGGATTTGGGGTCGCCTCAGCTAGGCCTACACATAATATCAGAACTGGACCCGCAGCTAAAACGTAACTACGTGTTTTAAGTTTTTATTGTGGTTTGAACAGAAGGCGCTGTGAATTTTGGGCCTGTCCAGAAATATGTGATAGTTGGCTTCTAAACGAGTTGAAAAAAGTGGGTGTGGTGTCAGTTTGTATCAGTTTTGTGTCAGAATGACATCTAATTGACAGAGGGACGGTGACTTGCTGGCTGACTTTTGTCCATTTGCAATATGTTTAAACAGTGAGGTACCATCACCAAATTACGTTCTGAAATCAACACCAACGAGCGATGGAGAGGAACCAGAAACACTGCCCGGCCATCCCGAGTTCATCGGGCCAGTCAATTTCACATTTCTGCAGTGTTTTTGAGCATGGCAAATTCTTGATGGTGTAACGGCGTTCGTCTGTTGAAGGAGAGTCGGACCAAAATGCAGCGTGGTGGTTACTCATGTTCTTTAATGAATGATCGCGATACATGAAATAACTATTGAATAAATAACAAACAGAACGTGAAAACCTAATACAGCCTGTCTGGTGAACAACTACACAGAGACAGGAACAATCACCCACGAAATACACAGTGAAACCCCGGCTACCTAAATATGGTTCCCAATCAGAGACAACGAGAATCACCTGACTCTGATTGAGAGCCGCCTCAGGCAGCCAAACCTATGCTACACCCCTACTCAACCGCAATCCCAATGCCTACAAAACCCCAATACGAAACACAACATTTTAAACCCATGTCACACCCTGGCCTGACCAAATATATAACGAAAACACAAAATACTATGACCAAGGCTTGACAGATGGTAAACGCCCATTGAAACATATTGCAAATGCACAGTGCATTTGCAATATGATTCAACCGTGAAAAACATCAGCAAATGTACATGATGAAATCAACACAACGAGCGATGGAGAGGAACTATCACTGCCCGGCTATCCCGAGTTCATCTAGGCCAGTCGATTTTGCATTCCTGCAGTATTTTTGAGCATGACAAATTAGTGATGGTAAATGCACATTGAAACATACTGCAAATGCACAGCCGTGCACCTGGTGATTGGAACGGGTTACCAGGAGCACATTTTTAAAATGTTTTTTTAATGCCATTACGGGGTAGCAAGGGGTCCATGGTTGGGTAGGGAGCACCCCCCACCCGTGCCCATCCAATAGGGGGTGCCCCTTGTCATTTTGGACGTTTTTCAAAATATTGTTAAAAAACAACAGTCTCACTTCTCCCTCATCATACATGACAAATAGACCATCTCGGTTCATGGCCTAACATAGTGCTATATGTCATTTTGGCAGTATAAATTCCTTTTGGACATGGTTCACAGACTTTTGGGTTTGTAAACTGACTTCCATTGATCGTACATGGTAAATGGACATAACATCCTGACTTGGCACTTTCAAATCTTTCATATTGCATTTGGACATTTCTTATGGCATTTGCCCCCCCCCCCCAAAAAAAAGTGACATTTGACTTCCTATGAAATCATATTGCAAATGGACAAACATATGCCGTATGGACAAGTAAAAAAATGTATATATAGAAATCAAATATGACAAAAGTATGTTCATAGAGTTCTTATACATGTGTAATTGACAAAAAAATCGAAAGAATTTCCTAAAACGGTCCAGAAAGCACTTTTTAAGGGGTGATACGTTTTTTTGTGTTTTTTATCACATTTTCGACTTTTGACTTCCTATGAAATCATATTGCAAATGGAAAAAACATATGCCTTATCTTCTTGCGACTAGGTGGCGCTATTGACAGCTTTGGAAAGAAAACACTCTGACGTTTCCAAAACTGCAAAGATATTGTCTGTGAGTGCCACAGAACTGATGTTACAGGCGAAACCCAGATAAAAATCCAAACAGGAAGTGCTGCATTTTTTAAAACCGCCTCATGCCAATGAATCCTTATATGGCTGTGAATGAGCTACGAATGAGCTTACGTTTTCCACGTATTCACCAAGGTGTCTACAGCATTGTGACGTCTTTTTAGGCATTTCCATTGAAGAATGGCTGTAAGGGACCATATATAGCATGTGGTCACATGGTGTCTCCCGCTACCGCAAATTGTAGTCATTTTTCCAATCGCTTCTTATGAGAAACCAAATACCTCGACGGATATATTATCGAATATATATGTTAAAAACACCTTGAGGATGGATCCTAAACAACGTTTGCCGTGTTTCTATCGATATTATGGAGCAAATTTTGAAAAAAGTTTGCCGTTATAGTTGTAACATTTTCCGGTCAATTTCTCAGCCAAGCATGATGAAGAAACAGGAGCTATTTCGCCTACAAAAATAATATTTTTGGAAAAAAGGAACATTTGCTATCTAACTGGGAGTCTCCTGAGTGAAAGCATCTGAAGTTCTTCAAAGGTAAATGATTTAATTTGGTTGCTTTTCTTATTTTCGTGAAAATGTTGCCTGCTGCCAGCAGAGCCTAGCATAGCATTATGCCATGATAAACTTACACAAATGCTTGTCTAGCGTTGGCTGTAACGCATATTTTGAAAATCTGAGATGACAGTGTTGTTAAAACAAAAGGCTAAGCTTGTGTTTGAATATATTTATTTCATTTCATTTGCGATTTTCATGAATAGGAAATGTTTCTAGGGGTATTTATGTCCGCTGCGTTATGCTAATGCATTTGAGGCTATGATTACGCTCCCGGATACGGGATTGCTCGTCGCAAGAGGTTTTAAGCACAAGTAAAAAATAAAATTAAAAATGATGATTATAAAATATGACTAAAGTATGTTGATAAAATCCCTATACGTGTGTAATTGACACAAATCGAAAGAATTTTAAAAAAACAGTCCAGAAAACACTTTTTTAAGGGGGTGATAAGTTTTTTCAAATTTTTTGCTATTCTTGACTTTTGACTTCCTATGAAATCATATTGCAAATGGACAAAACATATGCCTTATGCACAAGTAAAAAAAAAATAAAAAAAATAATAATTATGATAATAAAATTTAACAAAAGTATATTCATACAGTTCTTACACATGTGTAATTGACAAACAGACAACAGTCCTGGGCCCTGGCAGTAAACCCCAAAAAGACAAAAATAATGATTTTCCAGAGAAGATCTAGATCTCAGGGAATTAGATTGAAGTTCCCAATTGGTAGAAATTATATAGAGTACTGCACACACTATAATTAGGTTTAAAAATAAGCTCAACTGGACACCTTAATGAGGCAGTGAATAAACTGAGAGAGAAATCACGTAGGGCATTCTACGCCATTAAAAAATGAATTCAAATTGAAAGCAAATTTGGCTAAAACTAATTGAATGTGTCATTGAACCAATAACACTTTATGGCAGCGAGGTGTGGGGTCCACTTGCATAACAAGATTTCATCAAATGAGAGAAACACACATTGAAACCCTGCATGCAGAGTTCTGTGAGATTCTCTTACATGTCCAGAGGAAAGCTACAAAAGTGCATGCAGGGCAAAGAAAATAGTTCCCTCATCCAGCTGGTCCTGGGGCTGAGAGAGAGAGCAGTGACAGTAAAGAGAGAGGTGACAGTAGAGAGAGAGAGCAGAGACAGTAGAGAGAGAGATAGAGAGCAGAGACAGTAAAGAGAGAGAGAGAGAGAGAGCAGTGACAGTAAAGAGAGAGATCAGAGACTATATAGAGAGAGAGAGAGCAGATACTTTAAAGCGAGAGAGAGAGCAGAGACAGTAAAGAGAGAGAGAGACAGAGAGAGACAGTAGAGAGAGAGAGCAGAGACAGTAAAGAGAGAGAGAGCAGAGACAGTAAAGACAGAGAGCTGAAACTTTAAAGAGAGAGAGAGCAGTGACAGTAAAGAGAAAGAGAGCAGAAACTTCAAAAAGAGAGAGAGCAGAGACAGTAAAGAGAGAGGGAACATTGACAGTAAAGAGAGAGATCAGAGACAGTAGAGAGAGAGAGAGAGCAGTGACAGTAAAGAGAGAGATCAGAGACGATAGAGAGAGAGAGAGAGAGAGAGAGAGAGAGAGAGAGAGAGAGAGAGAGAGAGAGAGAGAGAGAGAGAGAGAGAGCAGAGACTGTGGAGAGAGAGAGAGAGTAGTGACAATAAAGAGAAAGAGAGCAGAAACTTCAAAAAGAGAGAGAGCAGAGATAGTAAAGAGTGAGGGAACATTGACAGTAGAGAGAGAGAGCAGAGACAGTAG
Organism: Oncorhynchus keta; assembly: GCF_023373465.1. Classification (NCBI taxonomy): domain Eukaryota; kingdom Metazoa; phylum Chordata; class Actinopteri; order Salmoniformes; family Salmonidae; genus Oncorhynchus; species Oncorhynchus keta. Next base: position 16,685,462 of record NC_068429.1, read on the forward strand.
AGAGAGAGAGAGCAGTGACAGTAAAGAGAGAGATCAGAGACGATAGAGAGAGAGAGAGAGAGAGAGAGAGAGAGAGAGAGAGAGAGAGAGAGAGAGAGAGAGCAGAGACTGTGGAGAGAGAGAGAGCAGAGACAGTTAAGAGAGGGAGAGCAGAAACTTCAAAGAGAGAGAGAGCAGAGACAGTAAAGAGAGAGGGAACAGTGACAGTAGAGAGAGAGAGCAGAGACAGTAGAGAGACAGAGAGAGAGCAGAAACTTGAGAGAGAGAGAGAGAGAGAGAGCATAGACAGTAAAGAGAGAGAGAGCAAAGACAGTAAAGAGAGAGAGAGCAGAGACAGTAAAGAGAGAGAGAGCAGAGACAGTAAAGACAGAGCAGAGACTTTAAAAAGAGAGATAGAGCAGAGACTTTAAAGAGAGACAGAGCAGAGACTTTAAAGAGAGAGAGAGCAGAGACAGTAAAGAAAGAGAGACAGTAAAGAGAGAGAGCAGAGACAGTAGAGAGAGAGATAGAGAGCAGAGACAGTAAAGAGAGAGAGAGAGCAGAGCCTTTAAAGAGAGAGAGAGCAGAGACAGTAAAGAGAGAGAGAGACAGAGAGAGACAGTAGAGAGAGAGAGCAGAGACAGTAAAGAGAGAGAGAGCAGAGACAGTAAAGACAGAGAGCAGAAACTTTAAAGAGAGAGAGAGCAGTGACAGTAAAGAGAGAGATCAGAGACTATAGAGAGAGAGAGAGAGCAGTGACAATAAAGAGAAAGAGAGCAGAAACTTCAAAGAGAGAGAGAGCAGAGACAGTAAAGAGAGAGGGAACAGTGACAGTAGAGAGAGAGAGCAGAGACAGTAGAGAGAGAGAGAGCAGTGACAGTAAAGAGAGAGATCAGAGACGATAGAGAGAGAGAGAGAGAGAGAGAGAGCAGAGACTGTGGAGAGAGAGAGAGAGAGCAGAGACAGTAGAGAGAGAGGGCAGAGACAGTAGAGAGACAGAGAGAGAGCAGAAACTTTAAAGAGAGAGAGCAGAGACAGTAAAGAGAGAGATCAGAGACGATAGAGAGAGAGAGAGAGAGAGAGAGAGAGAGAGAGAGAGAGAGAGAGAGAGAGAGAGAGAGAGAGAGAGAGAGAGAGAGAGCAGAGACTGTGGAGAGAGAGAGAGAGTAGTGACAATAAAGAGAAAGAGAGCAGAAACTTCAAAAAGAGAGAGAGCAGAGATAGTAAAGAGTGAGGGAACATTGACAGTAGAGAGAGAGAGCAGAGACAGTAGAGAGAGAGAGAGCAGTGACAGTAAAGAGAGAGATCAGAGACGATAGAGAGAGAGAGAGAGAGAGAGAGAGAGAGAGCAGAGACTGTGGAGAGAGAGAGAGCAGAGACAGTAAAGAGAAAGAGAGCAGAAACTTCAAAGAGAGAGAGAGCAGAGACAGTAAAGAGAGAGGGAACAGTGACAGTAGAGAGAGAGCAGAGACAGTAGAGAGACAGAGAGAGAGCAGAAACTTTAAAGAGAGAGAGAGAGCAGAGACAGTAAAGAAAGAGAGACAGTAAAGAGAGAGAGAGCAGAGACAGTAGAGAGAGAGAGAGAGAGCAGAGACAGTAGAGAGAGAGAGTGCAGAGACAGTAGAGAGAGAGAGAGAGAGAGAGCAGAGACAGTAGAGAGAGAGAGTGCAGAGACAGTAGAGAGAGAGAGAGAGAGAGTGCAGAGACATGAGAAAAGGGCAACCAGTGAAGAACAAACCCCATTGTAAATACAACCCATATTTATGCTTATTTATTTTATCTTTAACCATTTGTACATTGTTAAAAAACTGTATATATAATATGACATTTGTAATGACTTTACCGTTTTGACTTCTGTATGTGTAATGTTTACTGTTAAGTTTTGTTGTTTTTCACTTTATATATTCACTTTGTATGTTGTCTACCTCACTTGCTTTGGCAATGTTAACACATGTTTCCCATGCCAATAAAGCCCTTGAATTGAATTGAATTGAGTGAGAGAGAGAGAGAGAGAGAGAGAGAGCAGAAACAGTAGAGAGAGAGAGTGCAGAGACAGTAGAGAGAGAGAGTGCAGAGATAGTAGAGAGAGAGAGTGCAGACAGTAGAGAGAGAGAGAGAGAGAGAGAGCAGAGACAGTAGAGAGAGCAGAGACAGTAGAGAGAGAGAGAGAGTGCAGAGACAGTAGAGAGAGAGAGAGCAGAGACAGTAGAGAGAGAGAGAGAGAGAGAGAGAGAGAGTGCAGAGACAGTAGAGAGAGAGAGTGCAGAGACAGTAGAGAGAGAGAGAGAGAGAGAGAGAGAGAGAGAGAGAGAGAGAGAGAGAGAGAGAGAGAGAGAGAGAGAGAGAGAGAGAGAGAGAGAGAGAGAGAGAGAGAGAGAGAGAGAGAGAGCAGAAACAGTAGAGAGAGAGAGTGGGCAGAGACAGTAGAGAGAGGGAGAGAGTGCAGAGACAGTAGAGAGAGAGAGTGCAGAGACAGTAGAGAGAGAGAGAGAGAGAGAGAGAGTGCAGAAACAGTAGAGAGAGAGAGTGGGCAGAGACAGTAGAGAGAGAGAGAGCAGATACAGTAGAGAGAGAGAGAGCAGAGACAGTAGAGAGAGAGAGAGTGCAGAGACAGTAGAGAGAGAGAGAGAGCAGAGACAGTAGAGAGAGAGAGCAGAGACAGTAGAGAGAGAGAGTGCAGAGACAGTAGAGAGAGAGAGAGAGAGAGAGAGCAGAGACAGTAGAGAGAGAGAGCACAGACAGTAGAGAGAGAGAGTGCAGAGACAGTAGAGAGAGAGAGAGTGCAGAGACAGTAGAGAGAGAGTGCAGAGACAGTAGAGAGAGAGAGTGCAGAGACAGAGAGAGAGAGAGAGAGAGAGAGAGAGAGAGAGAGAGAGAGAGAGAGAGAGAGAGAGAGAGAGAGAGAGAGAGAGAGAGAGAGAGCAGAGACAGTAGAGAGAGAGAGAGAGTGCAGAAACAGTAGAGAGAGAGAGTGGGCAGAGACAGTAGAGAGAGAGAGAGAGCAGATACAGTAGAGAGAGAGAGAGCAGAGACAGTAGAGAGAGAGAGAGTGCAGAAACAGTAGAGAGAGAGCGTGGGCAGAGACAGTAGAGAGAGAGAGAGAGCAGATACAGTAGAGAGAGAGAGAGCAGAGACAGTAGAGAGAGAGAGAGTGCAGAGACAGTAGAGAGAGAGAGAGAGAGATAGCCTTGCTATTGAGAAAGGCCGCCGTAGGCATACATGGCTCTCAAGAGAAGACAGGCTATGTGCTCACTGCCCACAAAATGAGGTGGAAACTGAGCTGCACTTCCTAACCTCCTGCCCAATGTATGACCATATTAGAGATACATATTTCCCCCAGATCACACAGATCCACAAAGAATTCGAAAACAAATCCAATTTTGAAAAACTCCCATATCTACTGGGTGAAATTCCACAGTGTGCCATCACAGCAGCAAGATTTGTGACCTGTTGCCACGAGAAAAGGGCAACCAGTGAAGAACAAACACCATTGTAAATACAACCCATATTTATGCTTATTTATTTTATCTTGTGTCCTTTAACTATTTGTACATTGTATATATATATATAATATGACATTTGTAATGTCTTTACTGTTTTGAAACTTCTGTACGTGTAATGTTTACTGTTCATTTTTGTTGTTTTTCACCTTATATATTCACTTTGTATGTTGTCTACCTCACTTGCTTTGGCAATGTTAACACATGTTTCCCATGCCAATAAAGCCCTTGAATTGAATTGAATTGAGAGAGCAGAGACATTAGAGAGAGAGAGCACAGACAGTAGAGAGAGTGCAGAGACAGTAGAGAGAGAGAGAGAGTGCAGAGACAGTAGAGAGAGAGTGAGAGTGCAGAGACAGTAGAGAGAGAGTGAGAGCAGAGACAGTAGAGAGAGAGAGTGCAGAGACAGTAGAGAGAGAGAGAGAGAGCAGAGACAGTAGAGAGAGAGAGAGAGCAGAGACCGTAGAGAGAGAGAGAGAGCAGATACAGTAGAGAGAGAGAGAGCAGAGACAGTAGAGAGAGAGAGAGAGAGCAGAGACAGTAGAGAGAGTGCAGAGACAGTAGAGAGAGAGAGAGAGTGCAGAGACAGTAGAGAGACAGAGAGTGCAGAGACAGTAGAGAGAGTAAGTGCAGAGACATTAGAGAGAGAGAGAGAGTGCAGAGACAATAGAGAGAGAGAGTGAGTGTGCAGAGACAGTAGAGAGAGAGAGAGTGAGAGTGCAGAGACAGTAGAGAGACAGAGAGTGCAGAGACAGTAGAGAGAGAGAGCAGAGACAGTAGAGAGAGGGTGCAGAGACAGTAGAGAGAGAGAGAGTGCAGAGACAGTAGAGAGAGAGAGAGTGAGAGTGCAGAGACAGAGAGAGAGAGAGAGTGAGAGTGCAGAGACAGTAGAGAGAGAGAGTGAGAGTGCAGAGACAGTAGATAGAGAGAGTGAGAGTGCAGAGACAGTAGAGAGAGAGTGAGAGTGCAGAGACAGTAGATAGAGAGAGTGAGAGTGCAGAGACAGTAGAGAGAGAGTGAGAGTGCAGAGACAGTAGAGAGAGAGTGAGAGTGCAGAGACAGTAGAGAGAGAGAGAAAGCAGATACAGTAGAGAGAGAGAGAGAGAGAGAGAGAGAGAGAGAGTGCAGAGACAGTAGAGAGAGAGTGAGAGTGCAGAGACAGTAGAGAGAGAGAGAGTGAGAGTGCAGAGACAGTAGAGAGAGCGTGAGAGTGCAGAGACAGTAGAGAGAGTGAGAATGCAGAGACAGTAGAGAGAGAGTGAGAGTGCAGAGACAGTAGAGAGAGAGAGAAAGCAGATACAGTAGAGAGAGAGAGAGAGAGAGAGAGAGAGAGAGAGAGAGAGAGAGAGAGAGAGAGAGAGAGAGAGAGTCATGATCACATGAGGACAATGCCGGTGCTTATGATGAAGAGGAGACTGAACATGAAGTAACCATGGTGGTTAACAATGATGGAAAGGATGTTGACAACGTTGATGATGAGGATGTCCCTAATGACCTTGTCTTGCATATTCTCTATATTTCAGTAGAAAAATGTCAAGAAAGAACTAAGATTCCAAATGCCAATTAAGCATCTTCCTTCAGATATCTGGTCATGGAGATGTCAAATAGATGAAAATATCTTCTGTTGGACAGACATCAAAATGCAACCGGAATATGTGGGTTATGACGGGGATCCAATTAGGCAGAATTAGTGTGGATATCAAGGACAGAGAAAATAAACGTGTTGCTGCTCTCTCTCTCCCTCGGCCATCTGTTGCTGAGAGTTATTCACAGAGCCAAACGGTACAAAGTGTCTCATTCATAGAACTCCTTGTTCTATCTACAATTACTGTTGAAACAAGCCTTTGGTTATTTTAAATCAGCATTTAAGGCATTTCAAGGAAAATGCAAATAAACCGGGTCGTTTTCATTGGGCACGAAATGGATGAAAACAGGCTGAAACGAGGAGGTTCTATCTAAACTTTTCTGATAAGAAAGGCTTGTTTTGAAATGTTTTGCTACGGTGTGCCCTAATGTACAGTAGTTGCCAGTAGGCCTGGAGACCACAGCTCAGTGAGCAGTCCAATGTCACGTTGCCAGTAGGCCTGGAGACCACAGCTGAGTGAGCAGTCCAATGTCACGTTGCAATGTACATATTTCAGTTCTGATGTTTTTCTAACTGCCGTTCAGACAGACGGCGCTAAAAGCAAAGTTAGGACCCGGACCAGCAACGTTAGGACCCGGACCAGCAACGTTAGGACCCGGACCAGCAACGTTAGGACCCGGACCAGCAACGTTAGGACCCGGACCAGCAACATTAGGACCCGGGCCAGCAACATTACGACCCGGACCAGCAACATTAGGACCCGGACCAGCAACGTAAGGACCCGGACCAGCAACGTTAGGACCCGGACCAGCAACATTAGGACCCGGACCAGCAACATTAGGACCCGGACCAGCAACATTAGGACCCGGACCAGCAACATTAGGACCCGGACCAGCAACGTTAGGACCTGGACCAGCAACATTAGGACCCGGACCAGCAACGTTAGGACCTGAACCAGCAACGTTAGGACCTGGACCAGCAACATTAGGATCTGGGCCAGCAACATTAGGATCTGGGCCAGCAACGTTATGACCCGGACCAACAAAGTGAGGACCTGAACCAGTAACGTTAGGACCTGGACCAGCAACATTAGGACCCGGACCAGCAACGTTAGGACCCGGACCAGCAGTGCTCGCTCAGAACCATATTTGTCACATGCCTTGTAAACTACAGGTGTAGACTAACAGTGCAAGCTTACTTACGACCCTTCATAACATAGCAGAGAGAAAAATAATAACACAATGAATGAATAGACAATGAGTAATAGTAACTTGGCTATACACATGGTGTACCTGTACTGTGTCGATGTGCAGGGGTACGAGGTCATTGAAGTAGATATGTACATACAGTGCATATACTGAGTGTATAAAACATTATCAACACCTGCTCTTTTCAAGACAGACTGACCATGTGAAAGCTATGATCCCTTATTGATGTCACTTGTTAAATCCACTTCAATCGGTGTAGATGAGGGGGAGGAGACGTGTGAATTAAGGATTTTTAAGCCTTGAGACAATTGAGACATGGATTGTGTATATATACCATTCAGAGGGTGAATGGGCAAGACAAAAGATTGAAGTGCCTTTGAACGGTGCTAGGTGCACCAGTTTGAGTGTGCCAAGAACTGCAACGTTGCTGGGATTTTCTCACTCAACGGTTTCCCGTGTGATTCAATAATGGTCCACCACGGAAAGGACATCCAGCCAACTTGACACAACTGTGGGAAGCATTGGAGTCAACATGGGCCAGTATCCCTGTGGTACGCTGTTGACATCTTCCAGAGTCCATGTCCCAACGATCTGAGGCTGATCTGAGGGCAAAAAGGGGTGCAACGTTTTAAATACAATTTGTACAACTCAATGCCACTGTACAGTTTGAATGTTCTAGTGAAGTGTCATGAAATCTCTGACTAGAAATCAGTACAATGCCCCGATTTTAAAACATGAGGGGCGTCCATCGTCTCATCGTCTTTAATGTAACAATCCTGTTTTGTAAATGTATAATCATAAATATGAGTCAGTCTAAAAATGTAATTTTGAAAAACCTTTGTTGGCCCATGATCTTGACACGATCGTCACTGTGACTGTGACAGATAGAGCCTTGTCATCCTCAGACGTCTGCCTTATGGCGGCCATTCTGGTCTTCTGTTCAGATCCAAACAAATGGAGACTTCCTGTTTCTCGTCTGACTCCATCAGGGCTCTGGAGCCTCCAGTCCCCCCCCACCATTTACTGGAAGTCCCTATACTACATATCATCCATCACTTCCACAGAGGGAGGAGTTGCTCACCTGAAATCTGGGTCCAGGGTCATGTTCAGTAGGGTACATTTGGATTAGACAAATTCAGGTAGAACCTTCCCGTTTCACTTGATTTCAAAATGTTATATTTCTACTGAACACTACCCAGATGCCAACAATCCAATTAAGGTCCTGACATTTGGATTAGGCTGCTCTGGTCATAATGGGATTCTTTGATGATCATTTGGTGGGTAAATGATTCTGTGGGGATAGCTTTCTAGACTCAAGTTTAAGGCTACAATACAAGTGGGGGATATGATGCCATCAGAAGGGAAGTGGTGGAGGGGGGATTCTGTCTGCACTGTGACTGAACTCAGCACTGTCTTGTTTATTAGTGGGGAGCGGTCTTTGGCGTGTGTGTGCATGCGTGTGTGTGCATGGGTATGTTCATGCGTGTGTGTGTGTGTGTGTGGACACACTTGGGGAACAGATGGGGCGGGGGAGGCAGGGCTCCTGCGCCTGAGGAGCTGTACTGTGGAGCTGCGGAGCAGAGTGACGCCCACGGCCGCCCCGGGCACCATTTACCCGCTATCCAGCACGTGGAGCGCTTCCAGAACCTTCCACAGCCTGGCACAGATAGGAGCCCTATGCCATCTGTCTCCCAGGGACAGACTCCAACCCCCCCTTCCACCAACCCTCTCCCCTGCCGCCCGCCGCCCGCCTCCTTCCATGGTGAGGAGCGAAGACGCACGGAGCAGAGCAACAGTTATGTGATGGTGCGTGTTAGTTTGGTGAACAGAGGGGACTCAGGATCATGTTGGAGTAGAGTGATGACTATGACTCAGTGAGGAGACAGATATTATCTCGTAGATATAAAGATACTTTCTCTAATTTTACTTGTTACTGTTACTTTGATTTAATACTATTATAGTTAGGGCCCTGAGTTTTTCCTGCTGACATGAACTTCTCCTGTCCCTGTAAACTCCTTCCCATGCAACAGGTGGTTCAGTGATGTCAATGTCAAGATCTTACTCACAAATGGTGTATCTCTGACTGTATCCCACCTCCAAATCTCTCACCTCTTTCTCAGTCCAACAGATCGTATATCACTGACACCAATGACACCAGTTTATGCTCCAGTCACTCACTGACACATGGATTTGACTAATTTATTGTCTGTTAAGCAGAGTCAATAGCTTCCTGTTATAATGAGGCGTAAGCCAATGGCAATGTCACACTACTGTAGCTTCCCACACTAAACACAGGCACATAATGTCATCATTACTACGGCTCTCCTCCTGGCTGTGGCCTGACCAAGAAAATCATCTGGGTTCAGAATTTTCCCCTGGTCAGATGGTGGGGCCAGGAAAAACATAGGGCTCAACCCATTACCCATGAGCCTCATGATTAGAGAGAAAACTTCACGAACTTGATAAAAACCATACACCTACCCAATTGATTTACTCCAGATATATCCAACTCTGGCAATAATGAACTAGTTTCGTGGTGGAATCACATCTGTGTTAAGACATTGGTGCGGCTGCCTTCCGGGTTGAATGCGCACTGTGTTAAGAAGCAGTGCGGCTTGGTTGGGTTGTGTATCAGAGGACGCATGACTTTCAACCTTCGTCTCTCCTGAGCCCGTACGGGAGTTGTAGTGATGAGACAAGATAGTAGCTACTAAACAATTGGATACCATGAAATTGGGGAGAAAAACGGGGTAATAAAATAAAAAATAAAATTCTCTATTTGGTTAGGTCAGGGTGTGACTAGGGTGGGCAATCTATGTTTTCTATTTCTTTTTTGGCCTGGTATGGTTCCCAATCGGAGGCAGCTGTCTATCGTTGTCTCTGATTGGGGATCATATTTAGGCAGCCTTTTCCCACCTGTTGTTTGTGGGATCTTGTTTTTGTATTGTTGCTTTTGAGCCCTACAAGGCTGTACGTTTTGTTGGTTACTCTTTCTTGTTGTGTTGCTGGTTATCATTAATAAAAAATGATTAACCTTGGTCCAACCTTGGACTAAGCAGCGTGCCTGGGAGGAGATGGCATCCTGTTCTTTGGAGGAGGTCGAGGAGAGAATATCCTGGACTTGGGAGGAAGTCTTGGCAAGACACAAAAGCCTGCCGTGGAAGCAGGCGGAAGCAGCGAAGGAGCAACAACGACGACACCGTGGTTCGCGACCACAACGGAAGCGCGACAGGCAGCCCCCAAAAATGTTTTTGGGGGGGACACGGGGTGGTTGGCGGAGCCAAGGTTTGAACCAGAGCCAACTCCCCGTACTCACCGTGGGGAGCGTGTGACCGGTCAGGCACCATGTTTTGCGGTGATACGCACTGTGTGTCCAGTGCGCATCCACGGCCCACTGCGGTCTGTGCCAGCTCCCCGCACTTGCCTTGCGAAAGTGGGCATCTGCCCAGGACAGGTGGTGTCGGCTCAACGCGCCTGGTCTCCAGTGCGCCTCCTCGGTCCAGGATATCCTGCGCCGGCTCTACGTGCTGTATCTCCGATGCACCTTCACAGCCCAGTGCATCCTGTGCCAGCTCCCCGCACTTGCTGTGCGAAGGTGGTCCTTTGTCCAGGACGCGTTGTGCCAGCTCTATGCTCCAGACCTCCAGTGCGCTTCCACGGCCCAGCATATCCTGCGCCGGCCATGCATACTGTGTCTCCAGTGCACCTTCACAGCCCAGTGCGTCCTGTGCTAGCTCCCCGCACTTGCCGTGCGAGGGTGGTCATTTGTCCAGGACGCGTTGTGCCAGCTCTACGGTCCAGTCAAATCATCAAATGTATTTATATAGCCCTTCGTACATCAGCTGATATCTCAAAGTGCTGTACAGAAACCCAGCCTAAAACCCCAAACAGCAAGCAATGCAGGTGTAGAAGCACGGTGGCTAGGAAAAACTCCCTAGAAAGGCCAAAACCTAGGAAGAAACCTAGAGAGGAACCAGGCTATGTGGGGTGGCCAGTCCTCTTCTGGCTGTGCCGGGTGGAGATTATAACAGAACATGACCAAGATGTCCTCCAGTATGCCTCCACGGTCCAGTATATCCTGTGCCAGCTCCATGCACCCGGCCTCCAGTTTGTGTCTCCAGCCTGGTACGTCCTGTGCCAGCTCCACGCACGAAGCCTCCAGTGATGAGCCATGGCTCGAAGCCTCCAGTGATGATCCATGGCCCGGAACCTCCAGTGATGATCCATGGCCCGAACCCTCCAGTGATGATCCATCGCCCGGAGCTTCCAGCGATGATCCATGGCCCGAAGCCTCCAGTGATGATCCATGGCCCGGAGCCTCCAGTGATGATCCATGGCCCGAACCCTCCAGTGATGATCCATGGCCCGGAGCCTCCAGTGATGATTCATGGCCCGGAGCCTCCAGTGCTGACCCATGGCCCAGAGCCTCCAGTGATGATCCATGGCCCGGAGCCTCTAGAGACGATCCAAGGTCCAGAGCCTCCAGCGTTGGTTCCCAGTCCGCAGCCTACAGGGATGGTTCCCAGTCCGGAGCCTCCAGCGACGGTTCCCAGTCCGGAGCCTCCAGCGGGAGTTCCCAGTCCGGAGCCTCCGGCGACGATCTACGGTCCGGAGCCTCCTGAAACAAAATATTTTTTTTATTGTGAAAAAAACAAGAAATAAGACAAAAAAAAACGGAAAACTTGAGTGTGCATAACTATTCACCCCCCCCCCCCCCAAAGTCAATACTTTTTAGAGACACCTTTTGCAGCAATAACAGCTGTAAGTCTCTTGGGGTATGTCTCTGTAAGCCTGGCACATATAGCCACTGGGAGTTTTGGCCATTCTTCAAGGCAAAACTGCTCCAGCTCCTTCAAGTTGGATGGGTTCCATTGGTGTACTATAATCTTTAAGTCATACGACAGATTCTCAATTGGATTGAGTTCTGGGCTTTGTCTAGGCCATTCCAAGACATTTAAATGTTTCCCGTTAAATCACTTGAGTGTTTCTTTAGCAGTATGCTTATGGTCATTGTCCTGCTGGAAGGTGAACCTCTGTACCAGTCTCCAATCTCAAACAGGTTTCCCTCAATAATATCCCTGTATTTAGCACCATCCATCATTCCTTCAATTCTGACCAGTTTCCCAGTCCCTGCCAATTAAAAACATCCCCACAGCATGATGCTGCCACCACCATGCTTCACTGTGGGGATAGGGTACTCAGGGTGATGAGAGGTGTTGAGTTTGCACCAGATATAGTGTTTCCTTGATGGCCAAAAAGCTCAATTTTAGTCTCATCTGACCAGAGTACCTTCTTATATATTTTTGGGGAGTCTCCCTCATGCATTTTGGCGAACACAAAACATGTTTGCTTATTTTTCTCAGGCCACTCTTCCGTAAAATGGCCTTAAAGTGGTCCTATGGACAGATACTCCAATCTCCGCTATGGTGTTATCTTTGGTCTCTTTGTTGCCTCTCTGATTAATGTTATCTTTGCCTGGTCTGTGAGTTTTGGTGTGCGGCCCTCTCTTGGCAGGTTTATTGTGGTGCCATATTCTTTCATTTTTTAGTAATGGATTTAATGATGCTCCATGGGATGTTCAAAGTTTCTGATATTTTTTTATAACCCAACCCTGATCTGTACTTCTCCACAACTTTGTCCCTGACCTGTTTGTAGAGCTCCTTGGTCTTCATAGTGCCGCTTGCTTGGTGGTGCCCCTTGCTTAGTGATGTTGCAGACTCTGGGGCCTTTCAAAACAGGTGTATATATACTGAGATCATGTGACAGCTCATATGACACTTAGATTGAACACATGTGGATTTTATTTAACTAATTAGGTGACTTCTGAAGGTAATTGTTTGCACCAGATCTTATTTAGGGGCTTCATAGCAAAGGGTGTGAATACATATGCATGCACCACTTTTCCGTTTTTTATTTTTTATAATTTTTATTTTCACTTCACCAAAGATTGATTTTACTAGACTGTTTGTACTAGACTGATTTTACTAGACTGACTGGACTAGACTGATTTTACTAGACTGAGTGTACTAGACTGATTTTTATAGACTGTTTGTACGAGACTGATTTTACTAGACTGTTTGTACTAGACTGATTTCACTAGACTGTACTAGACTTATTTTACGAGACTGAGTGGACTAGACTGATTTTACTAGACTGTTTGTATTAGACTGATTACACTAGACTGTACTAGACTTATTTCACTAGACTCATTGTACTAGACTGATTTTACTAGACTGTTTGTACTAGACTTGTTTTTCTAGACTGACTGGACTAGACTGATTTTACTAGACTGTTTGTACTAGACTGATTTCACTAGACTGTACTCAACTTTTTTTACTCGACTGAGTGGACTAGACTGATTTTACTAGACTGTTTGTACTAGACTGATTTTACTAGACTGTTTGTACTAGACTGATTTCACTAGACTGTTTGTACTAGACTGATTTCACTAGACTGAGTGTACTAGACCGATTTTTCTAGACTGTTTGTACTAGACTGATTTCACTAGACTGACTGTACGAGACTGATTTTACTAGACTGTTTGTACTAGACTGATTTTACTAGACTGTACTAGACTTATTTTACGAGACTGAGTGTACTAGACTGATTTTACTAGACAGTTTGTACTAGACTGATTTTACTCAACTGTTTGTACTAGACTGTTTGTTCAGACTGATTTCACTAGACTGATTTCACTAGATTGTACTCGACTTATTTTACTAGACTGAGTGTACTAGACTGATTTTACTAGACAGTTTGTACTAGACTGATTTTACTCAACTGTTTGTACTAGACTGTTTGTTCAGACTGATTTCACTAGACTGATTTCACTAGATTGTACTCGACTTATTTTACTAGACTGAGTGGACTAGACTGATTTTACTAGACTGTTTGTACTCGACTGATTACACGAGACTGATTTCACTAGACTGTTTGTACTAGAATGATTTCACTTGACTGAGTGTACTAGACTGATTTTTCTAGACTGTTTGTACTAGACTGATTTCACTAGACTGACTGTACTAGACTGATTTTATCAGACTAACTGGACTCGACTGATTTTACGAGACTGATTTTACTAGACTGTTTTTACTAGACTGATTTCACTAGACTGATTTGTACTAGACTGATTTCACTGACTGTACTAGACATATTTTACTAGACTGAGTGGACTGGACTGATTTTACTAGACTGTTTGTGCAAGACTGATTTTACTTGACTGTTTGTACTAGACTGATTTTACTAGACTGATTTTACTAGACTGACTGGACTAGACTGATTTTATTAGACTGACTGGACTAGACTGATTTTACTAGACTGTTTTTACTAGACTGATTTCACTAGACTGATTTCACTAGTTTGTACTAGACTGATTTTACTAGACTGTTTGTACTAGACTGATTTCACTAGACTGTTTGTACTAGACTGATTTCACTAGACTGTACTAGACTTATTTTATGAGACTGAGTGGACTAGACTGATTTTACTAGAATGTTTGTACAAGACTGATTACACTAGACTGTACTAGACTGATTTTACTAGACTGTTTGTACTAGACTTGTTTTTCTAGACTGACTGGACGAGACTGCATTTACTAGACTGTTTGAACGAGACTGATTTCACAAGTCTGTACTCAACTTATTTTACTAAACTGAGTGGACTAGACTGATTTTACTAGACTGTTTGTACTAGACTGATTTTACTAGACTGTTTGTACTAGACTGATTTCACTAGACTGTTTGTACTAGACTGATGTCACTAGACTGAGTGTACTAGACTGATTTTTCTAGACTGTTTTTACTAGACTGATTTTACTAGACTGTACTAGACTTATTTTACTAGACTGAGTGTACTAGACTGTTTGTTCAGACTGTTTGTACTAGACTGATTTCACTAGACTGATTTCACTAGATTGTACTCAACTTATTTTACTAGACTGAGTGGACTAGACTGATTTTACTAGACTGTTTGTACTAGACTGATTACACTAGACTGTTTGTACTAGACTGATTTCACTTGACTGAGTGTACTAGACTGATTTCACTAGACTGACTGTACTAGACTGATTTTATCAGACTAACTGGACTCGACTGATTTTACGAGACTGATTTCACGAGACTGATTTTATTAGACTGACTGGACTAGACTGATTTTACTAGACTGTTTTTACTAGACTCATTTCACTAGACTGATTTGTACTAGACTGATTTCACTGACTGTACTCGACTTATTTTACTAGACTGTTTGTACTAGACTGATTTTACTAGACTGTTTGAACGAGACTGATTTTACTAGACTGTACTAGACTTATTTCACTAGACTACTAGACTTATTTTACTAGACTGAGTGTACCAGACTGATTTTACTAGACTGTTTGTACTAGACTGATTTTACTAGACTGTTTGTACGAGACTGATTTTACTAGACTGTACTAGACTGATTTCACTAGACTGTACTAGACTTATTTTACTAGACTGAGTGTACCAGACTGATTTCACGAGACTGTTTGTACCAGACTGATTTTACTAGACTGTTTGTACTAGACTGATTTCACTAGACTGTACTAGACTTATTTTACTAGACTGAGTGTACCAGACTGATTTTACTAGACTGTTTGTACCAGACTGATTTTACTAGACTGTTTGTTCTAGACTGATTTCACTAGACTGTACTAGACTGATTTCAATAGACTGTACAAGACTGATTTCACTAGACTGTTTGTACTAGACTGATTTTACTAGACTGTTTGTACTAGACTGATTTCACTAGACTGTTGTACTAGAGTGATTTCACTAGACTGTGCTAGACTGATTTCACTAGACTGTACCAGACATATTTCACTCGACTGTACTAGACAGTCAGTCTAGAAAAGACTGATTTTACTAGATTGTTTGTACTAGACTGATTTTACGAGACTGTTTGTACTAGACTGATTTCACTAGACTTTACTAGACTTATTTTACTAGACTGTTTGTTCTAGACTGATTTTACTCGACCCTACTATACTCATTTCAATAGACTGTACTAGACTGATTTTACTAGACTGTTTGTACTAGACTGATTTTACGAGACTGTACTAGACTTATTTCACTAGACTACTAGACTGATTTTACTAGACGGTTTGTATTAGACTGATTTTACTAAACTGTTTGTACTCGACTGATTTTACTAGACTGTTTGTACGAGACTGATTTCACGAGACTGTTTGTACTAGACTGATTTCACTAGACTGTTTGTACTAGACTGATTTTACTAGACTTTGTGTACTAGACTGATTTCACTAGACTGTACTAGACTGATTTCAATAGACTGTACAAGACTGATTTCACTAGACTGTTTGTACTAGACTGATTTTACTAGACTGTTTGTACTAGACTGATTTCACTAGACTGTTTGTACCAGACTTATTTCACTCGACTGTACTAGACAGTCAGTCTAGAAAAGACTGATTTTACTAGATTGTTTGTACTAGACTGATTTCACTAGACTGTACTAGACTTATTTTACTGGACTGTTTGTACTAGACTGATTTTACTAGACTGTTTGTACTGGACTGATTTTACTAGACTGTACTAGACTTATTTCACTAGACTGATTTTACCAGACGGTTTGTATTAGACTGATTTTACTAAACTGTTTGTACTCGATTGATTTTACTAGACTGTTTGTACGAGACTGATTTCACGAGACTGTTTGTACCAGACTGATTTTACTAGACTGTTTGTACTAGACTGATTTCACTAGACTGTACTAGACTTATTTTACTAGACTGAGTGTACCAGACTGATTTTACTAGACTGTTTGTACCAGACTGATTTTACTAGACTGTTTGTTCTAGACTGATTTTACTACACTGTTTGTCCTAGACTGATTTCACTAGACTGTACTAGACTGATTTCAATAGACTGTACAAGACTGATTTCACTAGACTGTTTGTACTAGACTGATTTTACTAGACTGTTTGTACTAGACTGATTTCACTAGACTGTTGTACTAGAGTGATTTCACTAGACTGTGCTAGACTGATTTCACTAGACTGTACCAGACATATTTCACTCGACTGTACTAGACAGTCAGTCTAGAAAAGACTGATTTTACTAGATTGTTTGTACTAGACTGATTTTACGAGACTGTTTGTACTAGACTGATTTCACTAGACTTTACTAGACTTATTTTACTAGACTACTAGACTGATTTTACTAGACGGTTTGTATTAGACTGATTTTACTAAACTGTTTGTACTCGACTGATTTTACTAGACTGTTTGTACGAGACTGATTTCACGAGACTGTTTGTACTAGACTGATTTCACTAGACTGTTTGTACTAGACTGATTTTACTAGACTTTGTGTACTAGAATGATTTTACTAGACTGATTTTTATAGACTGTTTGTACGAGACTGATTTTACTAGACTGTTTGTACTAGACTGATTTTACTAGACTGTTTGTACTAGACTGATTTTACTAGACTGTTTGTCCTAGACTGATTTCACTAGACTGTTTGTACTAGACTGATTTCACTAGACTGTTTGTACTAGACTGATTTCAATAGACTGTACAAGACTGATTTCACAAGACTGTTTGTACTAGACTGATTTTACTAGACTGTTTGTACTAGACTGATTTTACTAGACTGTTTGTACTAGACTGATTTCACTAGACTGTTTGTACCAGACTTATTTCACTCGACTGTACTAGACAGTCAGTCTAGAAAAGACTGATTTTACTAGATTGTTTGTACTAGACTTATTTTACTGGACTGTTTGTACTAGACTGATTTTACTAGACTGTTTGTACTGGACTGATTTTACTAGACTGTACTAGACTTATTTCACTAGACTGATTTTACCAGACGGTTTGTATTAGACTGATTTTACTAAACTGTTTGTACTCGATTGATTTTACTAGACTGTTTGTACTCGACTGATTTCACAAGACTGTTTGTACTAGACTGATTTAACTAGACTGTTTGTACTAGACTGATTTTACTAGACTGTTTGTACTAGACTGATTTTACTAGACTGTTTGTACTAGAATGATTTTACTAGACTGATTTTTATAGACTGTTTGTACGAGACTGATTTTACTAGACTGTTTGTACTAGACTGATTTCACTAGACTGTACTAGACTTATTTTACTAGACTGAGTGTACTAGACTGATTTTACTAGAATGTTTGTACCAGACTGATTTTACTAGACTGTTTGTTCTAGACTGATTTCACTAGACTGTTTGTACTAGACTGATTTCACTAGACTGTACTAGACTGATTTCAATAGACTGTACAAGACTGATTTCACTAGACTGTTTGTACTAGACTGATTTTACTAGACTGTTTGTACTGGACTGATTTTACTAGACTGTACTAGACTTATTTCACTAGACTGATTTTACCAGACGGTTTGTATTAGTCTGATTTTACTAAACTGTTTGTACTCGACTGATTTTACTAGACTGTTTGTACTCGACTGATTTCACGAGACTGTTTGTACTAGACTGATTTAACTAGACTGTTTGTTCTAGACTGATTTTACTAGACTGTTTGTCCTAGACTGATTTCACTAGACTGTTTGTACTAGACTGATTTCACTAGACTGTACTAGACTTATTTTACTAGACTGAGTGTACTAGACTGATTTTACTAGAATGTTTGTACCAGACTGATTTTACTAGACTGTTTGTTCTAGACTGATTTCACTAGACTGTTTGTACTAGACTGATTTCACTAGACTGTACTAGACTGATTTCAATAGACTGTACAAGTCTGATTTCACTAGACTGTTTGTACTAGACTGATTTTACTAGACTGTTTGTACTGGACTGATTTTACTAGACTGTACTAGACTTATTTCACTAGACTGATTTTACTAGACGGTTTGTATTAGACTGATTTTACTAAACTGTTTGTACTCGACTGATTTTACTAGACTGTTTGTACTAGACTGATTTCACGAGACTGTTTGTACTAGACTGATTTCACTAGACTGTTTGTACTAGACTGATTTTACTAGACTGTTTGTCCTAGACTGATTTCACTAGACTGTTTGTACTAGACTGATTTCACTAGACTGTACTAGACTTATTTCACTAGACTGAGTGTACTAGACTGATTTTACTAGACTGTTTGTACTCGACTGATTTCACGAGACTGTTTGTACTAGACTGATTTAACTAGACTGTTTGTTCTAGACTGATTTTACTAGACTGTTTGTCCTAGACTGATTTCACTAGACTGTTTGTACTAGACTGATTTCACTAGACTGTACTAGACTGATTTCAATAGACTGTACAAGACTGATTTCACTAGACTGTTTGTACTAGACTGATTTTTATAGACTGTTTGTACTAGACTGATTTTACTAGACTGTTTGTACTAGACTGATTTTACTAAACTGTTTGTACTCGACTGATTTTACTAGACTGTTTGTACTAGACTGATTTGACTGTTTGTACTAGACTGATTTTACTAGACTGTTTGTACTAGACTGATTTTACTAGACTGTACTAGAGACTGATTTTACTAGACTGTTTGTACTAGACTGATTTCACTAGACTGTACTAGACTGATTTTACTAGACTGAGTGTACTAGACTGATTTTACTAGACTGTTTGTACCAGACTGATTTTACTAGACTGTTTGTTCTAGACTGATTTTACTAGACTGTTTGTACTAGACTGATTTCACTAGACTGTTTGTACTAGACTGATTTCACTAGACTGTATGATTTCAATAGACTGTACAAGACTGATTTCACTAGACTGTTTTCACTAGACTGATTTTACTAGACTGATTTCACTAGACTGTTTGTACTAGACTGATTTCACTAGACTGTTTGTAGTCTAGAAGACTGATTTCACTAGACTGTTTGTACTAGACTGATTTTACTAGACTGTTTGTACTAGACTGATTTTACTAGACTGTTTGTACTAGACTGATTTCACTAGTTTGTACTAGACTGATTTTACAGACTGATTTTACTAGACTACTGTTTGTTTTACAGACTGATTTCACTAGACTGTTTGTACTAGACTGATTTTACTAGACTGTTTGTACTAGACTGATTTTACTAGACTGTTTGTACTAGACTGATTTTACTAGACTGTTTGTTCTAGACTGTTTGACTGATTTGTAGACTGTTTGTACTAGACTGTTTCACGTGTACTAGACTGATTTCACTAGACTGTTTGTACAAGACTGATTTTACTAGACTGATTTTACTAGACTGTTTGTACTAGACTGATTTTTCACTAGACTGTACTAGACTAGATTTTTGTACTAGACTGATTTTACTAGACTGATTTTACTAGACTGTTTGTACTAGACTGATTTTACTAGACTGTTTGTTCTAGACTGATTTTACAGACTGTTTGTACTAGACTGATTTCACTAGACTGTAATAGACTGATTTCAATAGACTGTACAAGACTGATTTCACTAGACTGTTTGTACTAGACTGATTTTACTAGACTGTTTGTACTAGACTGATTTCACTAGACTGTACTAAGACTGATTTCAATAGACTGTTTGTAGACTGATTTTTACTAGACTGTTTGTACTAGACTGATTTCACTAGACTGTACTAGACTTACTAGACTGATTTAGACTGATTTTACTAGACTGTTTGTACTAGACTGATTTCACTAGACTGTTTGTTCTAGACTGATTTTACTAGACTGTTTGTGCTAGACTTTTCACTAGACTGATTTGTACTAGACTGATTTCACTAGACTGTACTAGACTGATTTCACTAGACTGTACCAGACTTATTTCACTAGACTGTTTTAGTCTAGAAAAGACTGATTTTACTAGACTGTTTGTACTAGACTGATTTTACTAGACTGTTTGTACTAGACTGATTTCACTAGACTGTTTGTACTAGACTGATTTCACTAGACTGTTTGTACTAGACTGATTTTACTAGACTGTTTGTACTAGACTGATTTTTACTAGACTGTTTGTACTAGACTGATTTCACTAGACTGTACTAGACTTATTTTACTAGACTGAGTGTACTAGACTGATTTTACTAGACTGTTTGTACTAGACTGATTTTACTAGACTGTTTGTACTAGACTGATTTTACTAGACTGTTTGTACTAGACTGATTTCACTAGACTGTTTGACTGATTTCACTAGACTGTTTGTCTACTAGACTGATTTCACTAGACTGTTTTTACTAGACTGTTTGTACTAGACTGATTTTAGACTGATTTCACTAGACTGACTTTGTACTAGACTGATTTCACTAGACTGTACTAGACTTTTCACTAGACTGTTTGTACTAGACTGATTTCACTAGACTGTTTGTACTAGACTGTTTCACTAGACTTTTTTTACTAGACTGTTTGTACTAGACTGATTTCTAGAAAACTGACTGTACTTTGTAGACTGTTTGTACTAGACTGATTTTACTAGACTGTTTGTACTAGACTGATTTCACTAGACTGTTTGTACTGATTTTACTAGACTGTACTAGACTTATTTTACTAGACTGTTTGTACGAGACTGATTTTACTAGACTGTTTGTACTAGACTGATTTCACTAGACTGTACTAGACTTATTTTACTAGACTGAGTGTACTAGACTGATTTTACTAGAATGTTTGTACCAGACTGATTTTACTAGACTGTTTGTTCTAGACTGATTTTACTAGACTGTTTGTCCTAGACTGATTTCACTAGACTGTTTGTACTAGACTGATTTCACTAGACTGTACTAGACTGATTTCAATAGACTGTACAAGACTGATTTCACTAGACTGTTTGTGCTAGACTGATTTTACTAGACTGATTTCACTAGACTGTTTGTACTAGACTGATTTCACTAGACTGTACTAGACTGATTTCAATAGACTGATTTTCACTAGACTGTTTGTACTAGACTGATTTTACTAGACTGTTTGTACTAGACTGATTTTTACTAGACTGTTTGTACTAGACTGACTTTTACTAGACTGATTTTACTAGACTGTTTGTACTCGACTGATTTTACTAGACTGTTTGTACTAGACTGATTTCACGAGACTGTTTGTACAAGACTGATTTCACTAGACTGTTTGTACTAGACTGATTTTACTAGACTGTTTGTACGAGACTGATTTTACTAGACTGTTTGTACTAGACTGATTTTACTAGACTGTTTGTACTAGACTGATTTCACGAGACTGTTTGTACTCGACTGATTTCACTAGACTGTACTAGACTGATTTTACTAGACTGTTTGTACTGGACTGATTTCACGAGACTGATTTCACTAGACTGTACTAGACTGATTTCAATAGACTGTACAAGACTGATTTCACTAGACTGTTTGTACTAGACTGATTTTACTAGACTGTTTGTACTAGACTGATTTCACTAGACTGTTTGTACTAGACTGATTTTACTAGACTGTTTGTACTAGACTGATTTCACTAGACTGTTTGTACCAGACTTATTTCACTCGACTGTACTAGACAGTCAGTCTAGAAAAGACTGATTTTACTAGATTGTTTGTACTAGACTGATTTTACTAGACTGTTTGTACTAGACTGATTTCACTAGACTGTACTAGACTTATTTTACTAGACTGTTTGTACTAGACTGATTTTACTAGACTGTTTGTACTAGACTGATTTTACTAGACTGTACTAGACTTATTTCACTAGACTGATTTTACTATACGGTTTGTACTCGACTGATTTTACTAGACTGTTTGTACTCGACTGATTTCACGAGACTGTTTGTACTAGACTGATTTCACTAGACTGTTTGTACTAGACTGATTTTACTAGACTGTTTGTACTAGACTGATTTTACTAGACTGTTTGTACTAGAATGATTTTACTAGACTGTTTGTACTAGACTGATTTCACGAGACTGTTTGTACTCGACTGATTTCACTAGACTGTACTAGACTGATTTTACTAGACTGTTTGTACTGGACTGATTTCACGAGACTGATTTCACTAGACTGTGCTAGACTGATTTCACTAGACTGTACCAGACTTATTTCACTAGACTGATTTTGACAGTCAGTCTAGAAAAGACTGATTTTAAGAGATTGTTTGTACTAGACTGATTTTACTAGACTGTTTGTACTAGACTGATTTCACTAGACTGTACTAGACTTATTTTACTAGATTGTTTGTACTAGACTGATTTTACTAGACTGATTTTACTAGACTGTTTGTACTAGACTGATTTTACTAGACTGTTTGTTCTAGACTGTTTGTTCAGACTGTTTGTACTAGACTGATTTCACGAGACTGTAATAGACTGATTTCAATAGACTGTACAAGACTGATTTTACTAGACTGATTTTACTAGACTGTTTGTACTAGACTGATTTCACTAGACTGTACTAGACTTATTTTACTAGATTGTTTGTACTAGACTGATTTTACTAGACTGATTTTACTAGACTGTTTGTACTAGACTGATTTTACTAGACTGTTTGTTCTAGACTGTTTGTTCAGACTGTTTGTACTAGACTGATTTCACGAGACTGTAATAGACTGATTTCAATAGACTGTACAAGACTGATTTTACTAGACTGTTTGTACTAGACTGATTTTACTAGACTGTTTGTACTAGACTGATTTCACTAGACTGTACTAGAATGATTTCAATAGACTGTACAAGACTGATTTCACTAGACTGTTTGTACTCGACTGATTTTACTAGACTGTTTGTACTAGACTGATTTCACTAGACTGTACTAGACTTATTTTACTAGACTGTTTGTACCAGACTGATTTTACTAGACTGTTTGTTCTAGACTGATTTTACTAGACTGTTTGTGCTAGACTGATTTCACTAGACTGTTTGTACTAGACTGATTTCACTAGACTGTGCTAGACTGATTTCACTAGACTGTACCAGACTTATTTCACTAGACTGTACTAGACAGTCAGTCTAGAAAAAGACTGATTTTACTAGACTGTTTGTAGACTGTTTGTACTAGACTGATTTTACTAGACTGTTTGTACGAGACTGATTTCACGAGACTGTTTGTACTAGACTGATTTCACTAGACTGTTTGTACTAGACTGATTTTACTAGACTGTTTGTCCTAGACTGATTTCACTAGACTGTACTAGACTTATTTTACTAGATTGTTTGTACTAGACTGATTTTACTAGACTGATTTTACTAGACTGTTTGTACTGGACTGATTTCACGAGACTGATTTCACTAGACTGTGCTAGACTGATTTCACTAGACTGTACCAGACTTATTTCACTAGACTGATTTTGACAGTCAGTCTAGAAAAGACTGATTTTAAGAGATTGTTTGTACTAGACTGATTTTACTAGACTGTTTGTACTAGACTGATTTCACTAGACTGTACTAGACTTATTTTACTAGATTGTTTGTACTAGACTGATTTTACTAGACTGATTTTACTAGACTGTTTGTACTAGACTGATTTTACTAGACTGTTTGTTCTAGACTGTTTGTTCAGACTGTTTGTACTAGACTGATTTCACGAGACTGTAATAGACTGATTTCAATAGACTGTACAAGACTGTTTGTACTAGACTGATTTTATTAGACTGTTTGTACTAGACTGATGTTACTAGACTGTTTGTACTAGACTGATTTCACTAGACTGATTTTACTAGACTGATTTTTATAGACTGTTTGTACGAGACTGATTTTACTAGACTGTTTGTTCTAGACTGTTTGTTCAGACTGTTTGTACTAGACTGATTTCACGAGACTGTAATAGACTGATTTCAATAGACTGTACAAGACTGATTTTACTAGACTGTTTGTACTAGACTGATTTTACTAGACTGTTTGTACTAGAATGATTTCAATAGACTGTACGTACTCGACTGATTTTACTAGACTGTTTGTACTAGACTGATTTCACTAGACTGTACTAGACTTATTTTACTAGACTGAGTGTACTAGACTGATTTTACTAGACTGTTTGTACGAGACTGATTTTACTAGACTGTTTGTACGAGACTGATTTTACTAGACTGTACTAGACTGATTTCACTAGACTGTTGTACTAGAGTGATTTCACTAGACTGTGCTAGACTGATTTCACTAGACTGTACCAGACATATTTCACTCGACTGTACTAGACAGTCAGTCTAGAAAAGACTGATTTTACTAGACGGTTTGTATTAGACTGATTTTACTAAACTGTTTGTACTCGACTGATTTTACTAGACTGTTTGTACGAGACTGATTTCACGAGACTGTTTGTACCAGACTGATTTTACTAGACTGTTTGTACTAGACTGATTTCACTAGACTGTACTAGACTTATTTTACTAGACTGAGTGTACTAGACTGATTTTACTAGACTGTTTGTACCAGACTGTTTGTTCTAGACTGATTTTACTAGACTGTTTGTCCTAGACTGATTTCACTAGACTGTTTGTACTAGACTGATTTCACTAGACTGTACTAGACTGATTTCAATAGACTGTACAAGACTGATTTCACTAGACTGTTTGTACTAGACTGATTTTACTAGACTGTTTGTACGAGACTGATTTCACGAGACTGTTTGTACCAGACTGATTTTACTAGACTGTTTGTACTAGACTGATTTCACTAGACTGTACTAGACTTATTTTACTAGACTGTACTAGACTGATTTTACTAGACTGTTTGTACTAGACTGATTTCACTAGACTGTACTAGACTTATTTTACTAGACTGTTTGTACTAGACTGATTTTACTAGACTGTTTGTACTAGACTGATTTTACTAGACTGTACTAGACTTATTTCACTAGACTGATTTTACTATACGGTTTGTATTAGACTGATTTTACTAAACTGTTTGTACTCGACTGATTTTACTAGACTGTTTGTACTCGACTGATTTCACGAGACTGTTTGTACTAGACTGATTTCACTAGACTGTTTGTACTAGACTGATTTTACTAGACTGTTTGTACTAGACTGATTTTACTAGACTGTTTGTACTAGAATGATTTTACTAGACTGTTTGTACTAGACTGATTTCACGAGACTGTTTGTACTAGACTGATTTCACTAGACTGTAGACTGATTTTACTAGACTGTTTGTACTGACTGATTTCACTAGACTGCTTTCACTAGACTGTGCTAGACTGATTTCACTAGACTGTACCAGACTTATTTCACTAGACTGATTTTGACAGTCAGTCTAGAAAAGACTGATTTTAAGAGATTGTTTGTACTAGACTGATTTTACTAGACTGTTTGTACTAGACTGATTTCACTAGACTGTACTAGACTTATTTTACTAGATTGTTTGTACTAGACTGATTTTACTAGACTGATTTTACTAGACTGTTTGTACTAGACTGATTTTACTAGACTGTTTGTTCTAGACTGTTTGTTCAGACTGTTTGTACTAGACTGATTTCACGAGACTGTAATAGACTGATTTCAATAGACTGTACAAGACTGATTTTACTAGACTGATTTTACTAGACTGTTTGTACTAGACTGATTTCACTAGACTGTACTAGACTTATTTTACTAGATTGTTTGTACTAGACTGATTTTACTAGACTGATTTTACTAGACTGTTTGTACTAGACTGATTTTACTAGACTGTTTGTTCTAGACTGTTTGTTCAGACTGTTTGTACTAGACTGATTTCACGAGACTGTAATAGACTGATTTCAATAGACTGTACAAGACTGATTTTACTAGACTGTTTGTACTAGACTGATTTCACTAGACTGTACTAGAATGATTTCAATAGACTGTACGTACTCGACTGATTTTACTAGACTGTTTGTACTAGACTGATTTCACTAGACTGTACTAGACTTATTTTACTAGACTGAGTGTACTAGACTGATTTTACTAGACTGTTTGTACCAGACTGATTTTACTAGACTGTTTGTTCTAGACTGATTTTACTAGACTGTTTGTGCTAGACTGATTTCACTAGACTGTTTGTACTAGACTGATTTCACTAGACTGTGCTAGACTGATTTCACTAGACTGTACCAGACTTATTTCACTAGACTGTACTAGACAGTCAGTCTAGAAAAGACTGATTTTACTAGACGGTTTGTATTAGACTGATTTTACTAAACTGTTTGTACTCGACTGATTTTACTAGACTGTTTGTACGAGACTGATTTCACGAGACTGTTTGTACCAGACTGATTTTACGAGACTGATTTTACTAGACTGTTTGTACTAGACTGATTTCACTAGACTGTACTAGACTTATTTTACTAGACTGAGTGTACTAGACTGATTTTACTAGAATGTTTGTACCAGACTGATTTTACTAGACTGTTTGTTCTAGACTGATTTTACTAGACTGTTTGTTAGACTGATTTCACTAGACTGATTTCACTAGACTGTTTGTACTAGACTGATTTCACTAGACTGTACTAGACTGATTTCAATAGACTGTACAAGACTGATTTCACTAGACTGTTTGTGCTAGACTGATTTTACTAGACTGATTTCTCTAGACTGTTTGTACTAGACTGATTTCACTAGACTGTACTAGACTGATTTCAATAGACTGTACAAGACTGATTTCACTAGACTGTTTGTACTAGACTGATTTTTATAGACTGTTTGTACTAGACTTTTTACTAGACTGTTTGTACTGACTGATTTTACTAGACTGTTTGTACTACTAGACTGTTTGTACAAGACTGATTTCACTAGACTGTTTGTACTAGACTGATTTTACTAGACTGTTTGTACAGAGACTGATTTTACTAGACTGTTTGTACTAGACTGATTTTGTTTGTACTAGATTGTTTGTACTAGACTGATTTTACGAGACTGTTTGTACTGGACTGATTTCACTAGACTTTACTAGACTTATTTTACTAGACTGTTTGTACTAGACTGATTTCACTAGACTGTACTAGACTGATTTCAATAGACTGTACAAGACTGATTTCACTAGACTGTTTGTACTAGACTGATTTTACTAGACTGTTTGTACAAGACTGATTTCACTAGACTGTTTGTACTAGACTGATTTTACTAGACTGTTTGTACCAGACTTATTTCACTCGACTGTACTAGACAGTCAGTCTAGAAAAGACTGATTTTACTAGATTGTTTGTACTAGACTGATTTTACTAGACTGTTTGTACTAGACTGATTTCACTAGACTGTACTAGACTTATTTTACTGGACTGTTTGTACTAGACTGATTTTACTAGACTGTTTGTACTGGACTGATTTTACTAGACTGTACTAGACTTATTTCACTAGACTGATTTTACCAGACGGTTTGTATTAGACTGATTTTACTAGACTGTTTGTACTCGACTGATTTCACGAGACTGTTTGTACTAGACTGATTTCACTAGACTGTTTGTACTAGACTGATTTTACTAGACTGTTTGTACTAGACTGATTTTACTAGACTGTTTGTACTAGAATGATTTTACTAGACTGTTTGTACTAGACTGATTTCACGAGACTGTTTGTACTCGACTGATTTCACTAGACTGTACTAGACTGATTTTACTAGACTGTTTGTACTGGACTGATTTCACGAGACTGATTTCACTAGACTGTGCTAGACTGATTTCACTAGACTGTACCAGACTTATTTCACTAGACTGATTTTGACAGTCAGTCTAGAAAAGACTGATTTTAAGAGATTGTTTGTACTAGACTGATTTTACTAGACTGTTTGTACTAGACTGATTTCACTAGACTGTACTAGACTTATTTTACTAGATTGTTTGTACTAGACTGATTTTACTAGACTGATTTTACTAGACTGTTTGTACTAGACTGATTTTACTAGACTGTTTGTTCTAGACTGTTTGTTCAGACTGTTTGTACTAGACTGATTTCACGAGACTGTAATAGACTGATTTCAATAGACTGTACAAGACTGATTTTACTAGACTGATTTTACTAGACTGTTTGTACTAGACTGATTTCACTAGACTGTACTAGACTTATTTTACTAGATTGTTTGTACTAGACTGATTTTACTAGACTGATTTTACTAGACTGTTTGTACTAGACTGATTTTACTAGACTGTTTGTTCTAGACTGTTTGTTCAGACTGTTTGTACTAGACTGATTTCACGAGACTGTAATAGACTGATTTCAATAGACTGTACAAGACTGATTTTACTAGACTGTTTGTACTAGACTGATTTCACTAGACTGTACTAGAATGATTTCAATAGACTGTACGTACTCGACTGATTTTACTAGACTGTTTGTACTAGACTGATTTCACTAGACTGTACTAGACTTATTTTACTAGACTGAGTGTACTAGACTGATTTTACTAGACTGTTTGTACCAGACTGATTTTACTAGACTGTTTGTT
The DNA here is from genome assembly GCF_023373465.1 of Oncorhynchus keta. Taxonomy (NCBI): domain Eukaryota; kingdom Metazoa; phylum Chordata; class Actinopteri; order Salmoniformes; family Salmonidae; genus Oncorhynchus; species Oncorhynchus keta. The sequence continues at coordinate 16,714,016 of NC_068429.1, forward strand.
CTAGACTGATTTTACTAGACTGTTTGTGCTAGACTGATTTCACTAGACTGTTTGTACTAGACTGATTTCACTAGACTGTGCTAGACTGATTTCACTAGACTGTACCAGACTTATTTCACTAGACTGTACTAGACAGTCAGTCTAGAAAAGACTGATTTTACTAGATTGTTTGTACTAGACTGATTTTACGAGACTGTTTGTACTAGACTGATTTCACTAGACTGTTTGTACTACACTGATTTTACTAGACTGTTTGTACTAGACTGATTTTACTAGACTGTTTGTACGAGACTGATTTTACTAGACTGTTTGTACTAGACTGATTTCACTAGACTGTACTAGACTTATTTTACTAGACTGAGTGTACTAGACTGATTTTACTAGAATGTTTGTACCAGACTGATTTTACTAGACTGTTTGTTCTAGACTGATTTTACTAGACTGTTTGTCCTAGACTGATTTCACTAGACTGTTTGTACTAGACTGATTTCACTAGACTGTACTAGACTGATTTCAATAGACTGTACAAGACTGATTTCACTAGACTGTTTGTGCTAGACTGATTTTACTAGACTGATTTCACTAGACTGTTTGTACTAGACTGATTTCACTAGACTGTACTAGACTGATTTCAATAGACTGTACAAGACTGATTTCACTAGACTGTTTGTACTAGACTGATTTTTATAGACTGTTTGTACTAGACTGATTTTACTAGACTGTTTGTACTAGACTGATTTTACTAAACTGTTTGTACTCGACTGATTTTACTAGACTGTTTGTACGAGACTGATTTCACGAGACTGTTTGTACAAGACTGATTTCACTAGACTGTTTGTACTAGACTGATTTTACTAGACTTTTTGTACGAGACTGATTTTACTAGACTGTTTGTACTAGACTGATTTTACTAGACTGTTTGTTCTAGACTGTTTGTTCAGACTGTTTGTACTAGACTGATTTCACGAGACTGTAATAGACTGATTTCAATAGACTGTACAAGACTGATTTTACTAGACTGATTTTACTAGACTGTTTGTACTAGACTGATTTCACTAGACTGTACTAGACTTATTTTACTAGATTGTTTGTACTAGACTGATTTTACTAGACTGATTTTACTAGACTGTTTGTACTAGACTGATTTTACTAGACTGTTTGTTCTAGACTGTTTGTTCAGACTGTTTGTACTAGACTGATTTCACGAGACTGTAATAGACTGATTTCAATAGACTGTACAAGACTGATTTTACTAGACTGTTTGTACTAGACTGATTTCACTAGACTGTACTAGAATGATTTCAATAGACTGTACGTACTCGACTGATTTTACTAGACTGTTTGTACTAGACTGATTTCACTAGACTGTACTAGACTTATTTTACTAGACTGAGTGTACTAGACTGATTTTACTAGACTGTTTGTACCAGACTGATTTTACTAGACTGTTTGTTCTAGACTGATTTTACTAGACTGTTTGTGCTAGACTGATTTCACTAGACTGTTTGTACTAGACTGATTTCACTAGACTGTGCTAGACTGATTTCACTAGACTGTACCAGACTTATTTCACTAGACTGTACTAGACAGTTAGTCTAGAAAAGACTGATTTTACTAGATTGTTTGTACTAGACTGATTTTACGAGACTGTTTGTACTAGACTGATTTCACTAGACTGTTTGTACTAGACTGATTTTACTAGACTGTTTGTACTAGACTGATTTTACTAGACTGTTTGTACGAGACTGATTTTACTAGACTGTTTGTACTAGACTGATTTCACTAGACTGTACTAGACTTATTTTACTAGACTGAGTGTACTAGACTGATTTTACTAGAATGTTTGTACCAGACTGATTTTACTAGACTGTTTGTTCTAGACTGATTTTACTAGACTGTTTGTCCTAGACTGATTTCACTAGACTGTTTGTACTAGACTGATTTCACTAGACTGTACTAGACTGATTTCAATAGACTGTACAAGACTGATTTCACTAGACTGTTTGTGCTAGACTGATTTTACTAGACTGATTTCACTAGACTGTTTGTACTAGACTGATTTCACTAGACTGTACTAGACTGATTTCAATAGACTGTACAAGACTGATTTCACTAGACTGTTTGTACTAGACTGATTTTTATAGACTGTTTGTACTAGACTGATTTTACTAGACTGTTTGTACTAGACTGATTTTACTAAACTGTTTGTACTCGACTGATTTTACTAGACTGTTTGTACGAGACTGATTTCACGAGACTGTTTGTACTAGACTGATTTCACTAGACTGTTTGTACTAGACTGATTTTACTAGACTGTTTGTACGAGACTGATTTTACTAGACTGTTTGTACTAGACTGATTTTACTAGACTGTTTGTACTAGACTGATTTCACGAGACTGTTTGTACTAGACTGATTTCACTAGACTGTACTAGACTGATTTTACTAGACTGTTTGTACTAGACTGATTTCACGAGACTGTTGTACTAGAGTGATTTCACTAGACTGTGCTAGACTGATTTCACTAGACTGTACAAGACTGATTTAACTAGACTGTTTGTACTAGACTGATTTTACTAGACTACTAGACTGTTTGTACTAGACTGACTTTTGTACTAGACTGTTTGTACCAGACATATTTCACTCGACTGTACTAGACAATCAGTCTAGAAAAGACTGATTTTACTAGATTGTTTGTACTAGACTGATTTTACTAGACTGTTTGTACTAGACTGATTTCACTAGACTGTACTAGACTTATTTTACTAGACTGTTTGTACTAGACTGATTTTACTAGACTGTTTGTACTAGACTGATTTTACTCGACCCTACTATACTCATTTCAATAGACTGTACTAGACTGATTTTACTAGACTGTTTGTACTAGACTGATTTTACTAGACTGTTTGTACTAGACTGATTTTACTAGACTGTTTGTACTAGACTGATTTCACGAGACTGATTGTACTAGACTGATTTCACTAGACTGTTTGTACTAGACTGATTTTACTAGACTGTTTGTACTAGACTGATTTTACTAGACTGTTTGTACGAGACTGATTTTACTAGACTGTACTAGACTGATTTCACTAGACTGTTGTACTAGAGTGATTTCACTAGACTGTGCTAGACTGATTTCACTAGACTGTTTGTACTGGACTGATTTCACGAGACTGATTTCACTAGACTGTGCTAGACTGATTTCACTAGACTGATTTTATTAGACTGACTTTTGACAAGACTGATTTTACTAGACTGTTTTATTAGACTGACTGTTTGACTAGACTGATTTCACTAGACTGATTTTACTAGACTGTTTGTACTAGACTGATTTCACGAGACTGATTTCACGAGACTGTACTAGACTTATTTTTCTAGACTGACTGGACTAGACTGATTTTACTAGACTGTTTGTACGAGACTGATTTTACTAGACTGTTTGTACTAGACTTATTTCACTAGACTGATTGTACTAGACTGATTTTACTAGACTGATTTTACTAGACTGTTTGTACTAGACTGATTTTACTAGACTGTTTGTTCTAGACTGTTTGTTCAGACTGTTTGTACTAGACTGATTTTACTCGACTGATTTTACTAGACTGTTTGTACAAGACTGATTTTACTAGACTGTTTGTACTAGACTGATTTTACTAAACTGTTTGTACTGTTTTTACTCTGATTTCACTAGACTGTTTGTACTAGACTGATTTTACTAGACTGTACTAGACTTATTTTACTAGACTGAGTGTACTAGACTGATTTTACTAGACATTACATTACATTTAAGTCATTTAGCAGACGCTTTATCCAGAGCTGACTTACTAGACTGTTTGTACCAGACTGATTTTACTAGACGGTTTGTATTAGACTGATTTTACTAAACTGTTTGTACTCGACTGATTTTAATAGACTGTTTGTACGAGACTGATTTCACGAGACTGTTTGTACTAGACTGATTTCACTAGACTGTTTGTACTAGACTGATTTTACTAGACTGTTTGTACTAGACTGATTTTACTAGACTGTTTGTACTAGAATGATTTTACTAGACTGTTTGTACTAGACTGATTTCACGAGACTGTTTGTACTCGACTGATTTCACTAGACTGTACTAGACTGATTTTACTAGACTGTTTGTACTGGACTGATTTCACGAGACTGATTTCACTAGACTGTGCTAGACTGATTTTACTAGACTGTTTGTACTGGACTGATTTCACGAGACTGATTTCACTAGACTGTACCAGACTTATTTCACTAGACTGTACTAGACAGTCTAGAAAAGACTGATTTTAAGAGATTGTTTGTACTAGACTGATTTTACTAGACTGTTTGTACTAGACTGATTTCACTAGACTGTACTAGACTTATTTTACTAGATTGTTTGTACTAGACTGATTTTACTAGACTGATTTTACTAGACTGTTTGTACTAGACTGATTTTACTAGACTGTTTGTTCTAGACTGTTTGTTCAGACTGTTTGTACTAGACTGATTTCACGAGACTGTAATAGACTGATTTCAATAGACTGTACAAGACTGATTTTACTAGACTGTTTGTACTAGACTGATTTTACTCAACTGTTTGTACGAGTCTGATTTCACTAGACTGATTTTACTAGACTGATTTTTCTAGACTGTTTGTACTAGACTGATTTTACTAGACTGTTTGTACTAGACTGATTTCACTAGACTGTACTAGACTTATTTTACTAGACTGAGTGTACTAGACTGATTTTACTAGACTGTTTGTACCAGACTGATTTTACTAGACTGTTTGTTCTAGACTGATTTTACTAGACTGTTTGTGCTAGACTGATTTCACTAGACTGTACCAGACTTATTTCACTAGACTGTACTAGACAGTCAGTCTAGAAAAGACTGATTTTACTAGATTGTTTGTACTAGACTGATTTTACGAGACTGTTTGTACTAGACTGATTTCACTAGACTGTTTGTACTACACTGATTTTACTAGACTGTTTGTACTAGACTGATTTCACTAGACTGTACTAGAATGATTTTACTAGACGGTTTGTATTAGACTGATTTTACTAAACTGTTTGTACTAGACTGATTTTACTAGACTGTTTGTACGAGACTGATTTCACTAGACTGTACTAGACTGATTTCACTAGACTGTACTAGACTTATTGTACTAGACTGTTTGTACTAGACTGTTTGTACTAGACTGATTTTATTAGACTGTTTGTACCAGACTGATTTTACTAGACTGTTTGTACCAGACTGATTTTACTAGACTGTTTGTTCAAGACTGATTTTACTAGACTGTTTGTAGTAGACTGATTTTACTAGACTGTTTGTACTCGACTGATTTTAGTAGACTGTTTGTACTAGACTGATTTCACTAGACTGTTTGTACTAGACTGATTTCACTAGACTGTTTGTACTTGACTGATTTTACTAGACTGTTTGTACTGGAATGATTTTACTAGACTGATTTTACTAGAATGATTTTATTAGACTGACTGGACTAGACTGATTTCACTAGACTGATTTTATTAGACTGACTTGACAAGACTGATTTTACTAGACTGATTTTATTAGACTGACTGGACTAGACTGATTTCACTAGACTGATTTTACTAGACTGTTTGTACTAGACTGATTTCACGAGACTGATTTCACGAGACTGTACTAGACTTATTTTTCTAGACTGACTGGACTAGACTGATTTTACTAGACTGTTTGTACGAGACTGATTTTACTAGACTGTTTGTACTAGACTTATTTCACTAGACTGATTGTACTAGACTGATTTTACTAGACTGATTTTACTAGACTGTTTGTACTAGACTGATTTTACTAGACTGATTGTTCTAGACTGTTTGTTCAGACTGTTTGTACTAGACTGATTTTACTCGACTGATTTTACTAGACTGTTTGTACAAGACTGATTTTACTAGACTGTTTGTACTAGACTGATTTTACTAAACTGTTTGTACGAGTCTGATTTCACTAGACTGTTTGTACTCGACTGATTTTACTAGACTGTTTGTACTAGACTGATTTCACTAGACTGTACTAGACTTATTTTACTAGACTGAGTGTACTAGACTGATTTTACTAGACATTACATTACATTTAAGTCATTTAGCAGACGCTCTTATCCAGAGCGACTTACTAGACTGTTTGTACCAGACTGATTTTACTAGACTGTTTGTTCTAGACTGATTTTACTAGACTGTTTGTCCTAGACTGATTTCACTAGACTGTTTGTACTAGACTGATTTCACTAGACTGTACTAGACTGATTTCAATAGACTGTACAAGACTGATTTCACTAGACTGTTTGTACTAGACTGATTTCACTAGTCTGTTTGTACTAGACTGATTTCACTAGACTGTACCAGACTTATTTCACTAGACTGTACTAGACAGTCAGTCTAGAAAAGACTGATTTTACTAGATTGTTTGTACTAGACTGATTTTACTAGACTGTTTGTACTAGACTGATTTCACTAGACTGTACTAGACTTATTTTACTAGACGGTTTGTATTAGACTGATTTTACTAAACTGTTTGTACTAGACTGATTTTACTAGACTGTTTGTACGAGACTGAATTCACTAGACTGTACTAGACTTATTGTACTAGACTGTTTGTACTAGACTGTTTGTACTAGACTGATTTTATTAGACTGTTTGTACTAGAATGATGTTACTAGACTGTTTGTACTCGACTGATATCACTAGACTGTTTGTACTAGACTGATTTTACTAGACTGTTTGTACTAGACTGATTTCACTAGACTGTACTAGAATGATTTTACTAGACGGTTTGTATTAGACTGATTTTACTAAACTGTTTGTACTAGACTGATTTTACTAGACTGTTTGTACGAGACTGATTTCACTAGACTGTACTAGACTGATTTCACTAGACTGTACTAGACTGATTTCACTAGACTGTACTAGACTTATTGTACTAGACTGTTTGTACTAGACTGTTTGTACTAGACTGATTTTATTAGACTGTTTGTACTAGACTGATGTTACTAGACTGTTTGTACTAGACTGATTTCACTAGACTGATTTTACTAGACTGATTTTTATAGACTGTTTGTACGAGACTGATTTTACTAGACTGTTTGTACTAGACTGATTTTAGTAGACTGTTTGTACTAGACTGATTTCACTACACTGTTTGTACTAGACTGATTTCACTAGACTGTTTGTACTTGACTGATTTTACTAGACTGTTTGTACTGGAATGATTTTACTAGACTGATTTTACTAGAATGATTTTATTAGACTGACTGGACTAGACTGATTTCACTAGACTGATTTTATTAGACTGACTTGACAAGACTGATTTTACTAGACTGATTTTATTAGACTGACTGGACTAGACTGATTTCACTAGACTGATTTTACTAGACTGTTTGTACTAGACTGATTTCACGAGACTGATTTCACGAGACTGTACTAGACTTATTTTTCTAGACTGACTGGACTAGACTGATTTTACTAGACTGTTTGTACGAGACTGATTTTACTAGACTGTTTGTACTAGACTTATTTCACTAGACTGATTGTACTAGACTGATTTTACTAGACTGATTTTACTAGACTGTTTGTACTAGACTGATTTTACTAGACTGTTTGTTCTAGACTGTTTGTTCAGACTGTTTGTACTAGACTGATTTTACTCGACTGATTTTACTAGACTGTTTGTACAAGACTGATTTTACTAGACTGTTTGAACTAGACTGATTTTACTAAACTGTTTGTACGAGTCTGATTTCACTAGACTGTTTGTACTCGACTGATTTTACTAGACTGTTTGTACTAGACTGATTTCACTAGACTGTACTAGACTTATTTTACTAGACTGAGTGTACTAGACTGATTTTACTAGACATTACATTACATTTAAGTCATTTAGCAGACGCTCTTATCCAGAGCGACTTACTAGACTGTTTGTACCAGACTGATTTTACTAGACTGTTTGTTCTAGACTGATTTTACTAGACTGTTTGTCCTAGACTGATTTCACTAGACTGTTTGTACTAGACTGATTTCACTAGACTGTACTAGACTGATTTCAATAGACTGTACAAGACTGATTTCACTAGACTGTTTGTACTAGACTGATTTCACTAGACTGTTTGTACTAGACTGATTTCACTAGACTGTGCTAGACTGATTTCACTAGACTGTACCAGACTTATTTCACTAGACTGTACTAGACAGTCAGTCTAGAAAAGACTGATTTTTCTAGATTGTTTGTACTAGACTGATTTTACTAGACTGTTTGTACTAGACTGATTTCACTAGACTGTACTAGACTGATTTTACTAAACTGTTTGTACTAGACTGATTTTACTAGACTGTTTGTACGAGACTGAATTCACTAGACTGTACTAGACTGATTTCACTAGACTGTACTAGACTTATTGTACTAGACTGTTTGTACTAGACTGTTTGTACTAGACTGATTTTATTAGACTGTTTGTACTAGACTGATGTTACTAGACTGTTTGTACTCGACTGATATCACTAGACTGAGTTTTATTATTACTTCAAAATATAATATCTGATGATTACATTGAATAAAACCCTAACTCATTAATAAAACAAAAAATGAAAGTCATAAACAAAAACAACATGATCCAAATATACTACCCCAAACACAACACAACTGTACAGAATGTCTGGTAGATACACTCTCATTAAAACTCATGAAATAAAACCTCTCCAAGCTTCTTCTTCTCCCATATTGACAGAACTATTATCGTGGCGAGGGGGAGGTAGCCCAAGACAAACAAAGCCATCTCTAACTAAATCTTCCCTCTGAGTTGTGTGAATATAGCTGTGAACATTCTCCCTCCGGAGAAACCGGCTGAGTTCTGCAACTCCCCCCTGCCTGAACCAAGCGGTATACAGTATGTCTCCCACACACTCTCTCACTCACGATCTCTAACTCTCTCTACCAAGACTACCCACCTCTCCTACCTTCTCTCCTATTTCTTTATTTTTGTCTTTTCTTCATTCTTTCGGTCTTAGTTTCCATGTTTCTTTTCTTGTTTTCTTTTTCTTTCTACTGTAGAGGCCTAAATCTCCCAATCTACCTTCCAGCAGGGTTTCACTGATTAGGACAATACTGTAATCAGAAGCCATAGTTGTGTTTTTTTGTGTAAAAGGAAACTGATTCCTCTGTAAGATATAAAGCATGTTGACAGGTTGATTTGAATGTAATTCCCTTCTGACACCTTCCTTGATATGATGATTTAAGGATAACTCTCAAAGGCAGTCTTAGTTGTTTATTGGCACAGGATCACCCTCTTGACAAAATATTTTTTTTATTTTTTTGTTTCACCTTTATTTAACCAGGTAGGCTAGTTGAGAACAAGTTCTCATTTACAACTGCGACCTGGCCAAGATAAGCAAAGCAATGCGACACAAACAACAACACAGAGGTACACATGGAATAAACAAACATAATAATAACACAATAGAAAAAAGTCTATATACAGTTTGTGCAAATGAGGTAAGATAAGGGAGATAAGGCAAAAAATATGCCATAGTGGCAAAATAATTACAATTTAGCAATTAAACACTGGAGTGATAGATGTGCAGAAGATGAATGTGCAAGTAGAGATACTGGGATGCAAAGGAGAAAAATAAATAAATAACAGTATGGGGATGAGGTAGTTGGATGGGCTATTTACAGATGGGCTATGTACAGGTGCAGTGATCTGTGAGCTGCTCTGACAGCTGGTGCTTAAAGTTAGTGAGGGAGATATGAGTCTCCAGCTTCAGTGATTTTACAATTCATTCCAGTCATTTGCAGCAGAGAACTGGAAGGAAAGGTGGCCAAAGTAGGAATTAGCTTTGGGGATGACCAGTGAGATATACCTGCTGGAGCACATGCTACGAGTGGGTGCTGCTATGGTGACCAGTGAGCTGAGATAAGGCAGGGCTTTACCTAGCAAAGACTTATAGATGACCTGGAGCCAGTGGGTTTGGCGACGAATATGAAGCGAGGGCGAGCCAACGAGGATATACATGTCGCAGTGGTGGGTAGTATATGGGGCTTTGGTGACAAAATGGATGGCACTGTGATAGACTGCATCCATTTTGCTGAGTAGAGTGTTGGAGACTATTTTGTAAATGACATCACCGAAGTCAAGGAACGGTAGGATAGTCAGTTTAACAAGGGTATGTTTTGCAGCATGAGTGAAGGATTCTTTTGTAATGGAGTGTGTAACTGGCTGCAGGGAAGTCAGGCGCAGGAGAGCAGAAATGGATAGCAAACGCAGCCCTTTATTGAGGCGAACAAAACACAGCACTCAGAAAACTAAACACACACGCGTTACAATAACCCGGGGCAAACCAGCCTGGAGTACACATTCAGTGGGGAGAACAAGTATTTGATACACTGCCGATTTTGCAGGTTTTCCTACTTACAAAGCATGTAGAGGTCTGTCATTTTTATCATAGGTACACTTCAACTGTGAGAGACGGAATCTAAAACAAAAATCCAGAAAATCACATGCAGTTTTTTGTTTTTTACGTGTTATTTCTTACATTAGTACCCCAGGTCATCTTAGGTTTCATTACATACAGTTGAGAAGAACTACTGAACATAAGATCAGCGTCAACTCACCATCAGTACGACCAAGAATATGATTTTCGCGACGGGAATCCTGTGTTCTGCCTTTCAACCAGGACAACGGAATGGATCCCATGCGGCGACCCCAAAAAACGACTCCGTAAAAGAGGGAAACGAGGCGGTCTTCTGGTCAGACTCCGGAGACGGGCACATCGTGCACCACTCCCTAGCATTCTTCTCGCCAATGTCCAGTCTCTTGACAACAAGGGTGATGAAATCCGAGCAAGGGTAGCATTCCAGAGGGACATCAGAGACTGTAACGTTCTTTGCTTCACGGAAACATGGCTCACCGGAGAGACGCTATCGGAGGCGGTGCAGCCAGCAGGTTTCTCCATGCATCGCGTCGACAGAAACAAACATCTTTCTGGTAAGAAGAGGTGCGGGGGCGTATGCCTTATGGCTAACGAGACGTGGTGTGATCAAAGAAACATACAGGAACTCAAATCCTTCTGTTCACCTGATTTAGAATTCCTCACAATGAAATGTCGACCGCATTATCTACCAAGAGAATTCTCTTCGATTATAATCACAGTCGTATATATTCCCCCCCAAGCAGACACATCGATGGCTCTGAACGAACTTTATTTAACTTTTTGCAAACTGGAATCCATACATCCTGAGGCTGCATTCATTGTAGCTGGGGATTTTAACAAGGCTAATCTGAAAACAAGACTCCCTAAATTGTATCAGCATATCGATTGCGCAACCAGGGCCGGAAAAACCTTGGATCATTGTTACTCTAACTTCCGCGATGCATATATTTGGCCCTGCCCCGCCCTCCTTTCGGAAAAGCTGACCACGACTCCATTTTGTTGATCCCTGCCTACAGACAGAAACTAAAACGGGAGGCTCCCACGCTGAGGTCTGTCCAACGCTGGTCCGACCAAGCTGATTCCACACTCCAAGACTGCTTCCATCACGTGGACTGGGATATGTTTCGTATTGCGTCAGATAACAACATTGACGAATACGCTGATTCGGTGTGCGAGTTCATTAGAACGTGCGTTGAAGATGTTGTTCCCATAGCAACGATTAAAACATTCCCTAAACCAGAAACCATGGATTGATGGCAGCATTCGCGTGAAACTGAAAGCGCAAACCACTGCTTTTAATCAGGACAAGGTGACTGGTAACATGACCGAATACAAACAGTGCAGCTATTCTCTCCGCAAGGCTATCAAACAAGCTAAACCTCAGTATAGAGACAAAGTAGAATCTCAATTCAACGGCTCAGACACAAGAGGTATGTGGCAGGGTCTACAGTCAATCACGGACTACAAGAAGAAAACCAGCCCAGTCACGGACCAGGATGTCTTGCTCCCAGGCAGACTAAATAACGTTTTTGCCCGCTTTGAGGACAATACAGTGCCACTGACACGGCCTGCAACGAAAACATGCGGACTCTCCTTCACTGCAGCCGAGGTGAGTAAGACATTTAAACGTGTTAACCCTCGCAAGGCTGCAGGCCCAGACGGCATCCCCAGCCACGCCCTCAAAGCATGCGCAGACCAGCTGGCCGATGTGTTTACGGACATATTCAATCAATCCCTATACCAGTCTGCTGTTCCCACATGCTTCAAGAGGGCCACCATTGTTCCTGTTCCCAAGAAAGCTAAGATAACTGAGCTAAACGACTACCGCCCCGTAGCACTCACGTCCGTCATCATGAAGTGCTTTGAGAGACTAGTCAAGGACCATATCACCTCCACCCTACCTGACACCCTAGACCCACTCCAATTTGCTTACCGCCCAAATAGGTCCACAGACGATGCAATCTCAACCACACTGCACACTGCCCTAACCCATCTGGACAAGAGGAATACCTATGTGAGAATGCTGTTCATCGACTACAGCTCGGCATTCAACACCATAGTACCCTCCAAGTTCGTCACCAAGCTCGAGACCCTGGGTCTCGACCCCGCCCTGTGCAACTGGGTACTGGACTTCCTGACGGGCCACCCCCAGGTGGTGAGGGTAGGCAACAACATCTCCACCCCGCTGATCCTCAACACTGGGGCCCCACAAGGGTGCGTTCTGAGCCCTCTCCTGTACTCCCTGTTCACCCACGACTGCGTGGCCACGCACGCCTCCAACTCAATCATCAAGTTTGCGGACGACACAACAGTGGTAGGCTTGATTACCAACAACGACGAGACGGCCTACAGGGAGGAGGTGAGAGCCCTCGGAGTGTGGTGTCAGGAAAATAACCTCACACTCAACGTCAACAAAACTAAGGAGATGATTGTGGACTTCAGGAAACAGCAGAACGAACACCCCCCTATCCACATCGATGGAACAGTAGTGGAGAGGGTAGTAAGTTTTAAGTTCCTCGGCATACACATCACAGACAAACTGAATTGGTCCACTCACACAGACAGCATCATGAAGAAGGCGCAGCAGCGCCTCTTCAACCTCAGGAGGCTTGTCACCAAAAGCACTCACAAACTTCTACAGATGCACAATCGAGAGCATCCTGGCGGGCTGTATCACCGCCTGGTTTGCTAAGTCAAACGGCACCGCTGGTTCTGCTCACACTGCCCTACCCTGTGCTCTAACCTCTTTCTCCCCTCTCTCTCCAGATGAAATCTCGCTTGAAAGCCCGCTTGACCCTATCCCCTCCTCTCTTCTCCAGACCATTTCCGGAGACCTTCTCCCTTACCTCACCTCGCTCATCAACTCATCCCTGACCGCTGGCTACGTCCCTTCCGTCTTCAAGAGAGCGAGAGTTGCACCCCTTCTGAAAAAACCTACACTCGATCCCTCCGATGTCAACAACTACAGACCAGTATCCCTTCTTTCTTTTCTCTCCAAAACTCTTGAACGTGCCGTCCTTGGCCAGCTCTCCCGCTATCTCTCTCAGAATGACCTTCTTGATCCAAATCAGTCAGGTTTCAAGACTAGTCATTCAACTGAGACTGCTCTTCTCTGTATCACGGAGGCGCTCCGCACTGCTAAAGCTAACTCTCTCTCCTCTGCTCTCATCCTTCTAGACCTATCGGCTGCCTTCGATACTGTGAACCATCAGATCCTCCTCTCCACCCTCTCCGAGTTGGGCATCTCCGGCGCGGCCCACGCTTGGATTGCGTCCTACCTGACAGGTCGCTCCTACCAGGTGGCGTGGCGAGAATCTGTCTCCTCACCACGCGCTCTCACCACTGGTGTCCCCCAGGGCTCTGTTCTAGGCCCTCTCCTATTCTCGCTATACACCAAGTCACTTGGCTCTGTCATAACCTCACATGGTCTCTCCTATCATTGCTATGCAGACGACACACAATTAATCTTCTCCTTTCCCCCTTCTGATGACCAGGTAGCGAATCGCATCTCTGCATGTCTGGCAGACATATCAGTGTGGATGACGGATCACCACCTCAAGCTGAACCTCGGCAAGACGGAGCTGCTCTTCCTCCCGGGGAAGGACTGCCCGTTCCATGATCTCGCCATCACGGTTGACAACTCCATTGTGTCCTCCTCCCAGAGCGCTAAGAACCTTGGCGTGATCCTGGACAACACCCTGTCGTTCTCAACTAACATCAAGGCGGTGGCCCGTTCCTGTAGGTTCATGCTCTACAACATCCGCAGAGTACGACCCTGCCTCACACAGGAAGCGGCGCAGGTCCTAATCCAGGCACTTCCGTCACTTCCGTCATCTCCCGTCTGGATTACTGCAACTCGCTGTTGGCTGGGCTCCCTGCCTGTGCCATTAAACCCCTACAACTCATCCAGAACGCCGCAGCCCGTCTGGTGTTCAACCTTCCCAAGTTCTCTCACGTCACCCCGCTCCTCCGCTCTCTCCACTGGCTTCCAGTTGAAGCTCGCATCCGCTACAAGACCATGGTGCTTGCCTACGGAGCTGTGAGGGGAACGGCACCTCAGTACCTCCAGGCTCTGATCAGGCCCTACACCCAAACAAGGGCACTGCGTTCATCCACCTCTGGCCTGCTCGCCTCCCTACCACTGAGGAAGTACAGTTCCCGCTCAGCCCAGTCTAAACTGTTCGCTGCTCTGGCCCCCAATGGTGGAACAAACTCCCTCACGACGCCAGGACAGCGGAGTCAATCACCACCTTCCGGAGACACCTGAAACCCCACCTCTTTAAGGAATACCTAGGATAGGATAATTAATCCTTCTCACCCCCCTTTAAGATTTAGATGCACTATTGTAAAGTGACTGTTCTACTGGATGTCATAAGGTGAATGCACCAATTTGTAAGTCGCTCTGGATAAGAGCGTCTGCTAAATGACTTAAATGTAAATGTGGTACGGCAACTGCTCTGCCCACAACCGTAAGGCTCTCCAGAGGGTAGTGAGGTCTGCACAACGCATCACCGGGGGCAAACTACCTGCCCTTCAGGACACCTACACCAGCCGATGTTACAGGAAGGCCATAAAGATCATCAAGGACAACAACCACCCGAGCCACTGCCTGTTCACCCCGCTATCATCCAGAAGGCAGCCACTTTAATAATGGGAATTGATGGGAAATGATGTAAAATATATCACTAGCCACTTTAAACAATGCTACCTAATATAATGTTTACATACCCTACATTATTCATCTCATATGCATACGTATATACTGTACTCTATATCATCTACTGCATCCTTATGTAGTACATGTATCACTAGCCACTTTAACTATGCCACTTTGTTTACATACTCATCTCATATGTATATACTGTACTCGATACCATCTACTGTATCTTGCCTATGCTGCTCTGTACCATCACTCATTCATATATCTTCATGTACATATTCTTTATCCCCTTACACTGTGTATAAGACAGTAGTTTTGGAATTGTTAGTTAGATTACTTGTTGGTTATTACTGCATTGTCGGAACTAGAAGCACAAGCATTTCGCTACACTCGCATTAACATCTGCTAACCATGTGTATGTGACAAATAAAATTTGATTTGAACTCTGCAGGCTATCCCTGATAGATTGCAACACCGCCCCTTGGGCAATTCTATCTTGTCGTAAAATGTTATAGTCAGGGATGGAAATGTCAGGGTTTTTGGTGGTCTTCCTAAACCATGATTCAGACATGGCTAGGACATCCGGGTTGGCAGAGTGTGCTAAAGCAGTGAATAAAACAAATTTAGGGAGGAGGCTTCTAGTGTTAACATGCATGAAACCAAGGCTTTTACGGTTACAGAAGTGAACAAATGAGAGCGCCTGGGAAATGAGAGTGGAGCTAGGCACTGCAGGGCCTGGATTAACCTTTACATCACCAGAGGAGCAAAGGAGGAGTAGGATAAGTGTACGGTTAAAGGCTATAAGAACTGGTTGCCAGTACGTTTGGAACAGAGAGTAAAAGGAGCAGGTTTCTGGGCACGGTAGAATAGATTCAATGCATAATGTACAAACATGGAGCTGTGAGGGGAACGGCACCTCAGTACCTCCAGGCTCTGATCAGGCCCTACACCCAAACAAGGGCACTGCGTTCATCCACCTCTGGCCTGCTCGCCTCCCTACCACTGAGGAAGTACAGTTCCCGCTCAGCCCAGTCTAAACTGTTCGCTGCTCTGGCCCCCCAATGGTGGAACAAACTCCCTCACGACGCCAGGACAGCGGAGTCAATCACCACCTTCCGGAGACACCTGAAACCCCACCTCTTTAAGGAATACCTAGGATAGGATAAGTAATCCTTCTCACCCCCCCCCCCCCTTTAAGATTTAGATGCACTATTGTAAAGTGACTGTTCCACTGGATGTCATAAGGTGAATGCACCAATTTGTAAGTCGCTCTGGATAAGAGTGTCTGCTAAATGACTTAAATGTTAAATGTAAACAAATGTATGGTAGTATGCGAATACAGTGGAGGTAAACCTAGGCATAGAGTGACGATGAGAGAGATATTGTCTCTAGAGACATCAATTAAACCAGGTGAGGTCAACACATGTGTGGAAGGTGGGACAAGAAGGTTAGCTGAGGCATATTGATCAGAGCTGGAGGCTCTACAGTGAAATAAGACAATAATCACTAACCAAAACAGCAATAGACAAGGAATATTGACATTAGGGAGAGACATGCATAGCCGAGTGATCATAGGGTCCAGGCCTTAGAGGGACATCGCGACGGAAGAAGTCTGTTGTTGCCCTCTCGTGCGGTTATATCGGCAAACTCGTCGTTATTGGTCAGCAGGGGTCCGTGTAGTAAAAGGGTCCAGGCTAATTTACAAAATAGGTATGGTAGCCCAAAAAATTGGCTGATGGACATATTCAGCTAAAAGTTTGGGATGTGCTCTTGACAGCAAGCAGGCCGCGTCTAGCAGGCTAACAGATGGGCATTCAGGGGACGGAGCAGTCTGTTGAAAAAAAACCTTGGCAGAATAAGTCTGTAGTCCAGTTGTGATGATCGGCGGGGCTCCGAATCGGCAATAAAAGGAGTCCAGGCCAATTGGCAACATAGGGATTGTAGCCCAAGGAGTGGCTGATGGACCACTTCAGCTAGCTGGGAGATGGGCCTTGCATAGGCTAGCTCCAGGCTAATTGGTACTTGTTTCGGGACAGAGACGTTAGCCAGGAGAAGCCAATTGGATAACAGCTAGCTAGCTGCGATGATCCAGATGAAGAGGTTCAGAGCTTGCGGTAGGAATCCGGAAATATGGAGAAAAAGAAGATTGATAAGCTCTGGGCTGAATCGCACTGTGCAGACTGGCAGGAGTTGTCTGGGCTAAAGGTTAGCTGATGACCGCTAGCAGTGGCTAGCTTACTACTAGCTAGTTAGCTGGCAAGGTGCTGTTGGGGGTTCCAGTTCTAAAGTAAAGAAAATAGCAGATCCATTCCAAATTGGGTGAGGCGGATTGCAGGAGAGTATGTTGAAGTTGGGGTTAAGAAAAATATTTTAAAAATATATGCAAAGAAAAAAAATATAAAAATATATATATAAAGATATACTGTTGAAGTCGTAAGATTACATACAATTTAGCCAGATACATTTAAACTCAGGTTTTCACAATTCCTGACAATTAATCATAGTAAAAATTCCCTGTCTGAGGTAAGTTAGGATCACCACTTTATTTAAAGAATGTGAAATGTTAGAATAATAGTGGAGAGAATTATTTATTTCAGCTTTTATTTCTTTCATCACATTCCCAGTGGGTCAGAAGTTTCCATACACTCAATTAGTATTTGATAACATTGCCTTTAAATTGTTTAACTTTGGTCAAACGTTTCATGTAGCCTTCCACAAGCTTCCCACAATAAGTTGAGTGAATTTTGGCCCATTCCTTCTGACAGAGCTGGAATAACTGAGTCAGGTTAGTAGGCTTCCTTTATCAAAAACACTTTTTCAGTTGTCCTATAACATTGAGATCAGGGCTTTGTGATGGCCACTCCAATACATAGACTTTGTTGTCCTTAAGCCATTTGGTCACCACTTTGGAAGTATGCTTGGTATCATTGTCCATTTGGAAAACTCATTTGTGACAATGCTTTAACTTCCTGACTGATGTCTTGAGATGTTGCCTCAATATATCCACATAATTCTGCTTCCTCATGAAGCCATCTATTTTGTGAAGTGAACCTGTCCCTCCTGCAGCAAGCACCCCCACAACATGATGCTGCATCCCTGTGCTTCATGGTTGGGATGGTGTTCTTCGGCTTGCAAGCCTCTCACAAGGATGAACCAGACTTGTGGAGGTCTACAATTCTTTTTCTGATTTCTCTGCTTATTTCTTTTGATTTTCCCATGAGGTCAAGCAAAGAGGCACTGAGTTTGAAGGAGACCTTGAAATACATCCAGATGTACACCTCTAACTGACTCAAATGATGTCAATTTGCCTATCAGAAGCTTCTAAAGCCATGACGTCATTTTCTGGAATTTTCCAAGCTCTTTAAAAGCACAGTCGACTTAGTGTATGTGAACTTCTGACCCATTGGAATTGTGATACAGTGAATTATAAGTGAAATAATCTGTCTGTAAACAATTGTTGGAAAAATGACTTGTGTCATGCACAAAGTAGATGTCCTAACCTGACATACCAAAACTATAGTTTGTTGCCAAGAAATTTGTGGAGTGGTTGAAAAACGAGTTACAATGACTCCAACTTATGTGTATGTAAACTTCCAACTTCAACTGTATACGCGGGACACAACAAGACAGAGACAAAAGACGCCTGACTGCTACGCCATCTTGGATTTTGTTTTGAGGACAGATGGGGACAGGAACCATTTAAAGGAGTCTGGTGCAGTGGTAATGCTCCTGACTCCAGACCACACATAACCCCATGGTAATGGGGGTTTGAGCCTCAGGACCACACAGTACCCCATAGCAACAAGGGGTTAAGCTTCCGGACCACACAGTACCCCATAGCAACAAGGGGTTGAGCTTCTGGACCACATAGTACCCCATAGCAACAAGAGGTTGAGCTTCTGGACCACACAGTACCCCATAGCAACAAGGGGTTGATCTTCCGGACCACACAGTACCCCACGGCAAAGGAGGGTTGAGCCTCTGGACCACATAGTACACCATGACAACTGGGGGTGGAACCTCCAGAGCCTGTCTTTATCTATCCAGATACAATGTATCACAATCGGTTTATTGTGTACATAAAATTGTACATAAAATATAGACACAATACTAATGTGGACCAAATCAGGTCCACACACACACACACACACACACACACACACACACACACACACACACACACACACACACACACACACACACACACACACACACACACACACACTCCAGTAGAGCATTAATCCCTCTACCCCAGAGCAGTAGTATATTGATTGGGTGCCGCTGCGGTTTGTCACATGTGATCACAGTGATCGGGGCACTGCTCAAGCGTGTTAACCAGGTGTGTGTGTGGGTTTCTGCCCTGAAGTAGAACACCAGAATAACTGAATCAAGGCCAATGGTCTGGTACTAATGTAGAGCAGTCTTATTATATATACATCTCTCTGTACTAACCTAAGTCATTCAGTTGGTGGATGGGCATTTCCTTACTATTATAACAGTCTGTATGTGACCTGAAATAGTTCTGTATGTCCTGTATTCCTTTATAGCCTAACGTGTAACACATGCATGCACGCACACACACGCACGCACGCGCACGCACGCACGCACGCACGCACGCACGCACGCACGCACGCACGCACGCACACACACACACACACACACAGAGGGGCGGCAGGGTAGCCCAGTGGTTAGAATGTTGGACTGGTAACCGGAAGGTTGCTGGACTAGTAACCGGAAGGTTGCAAGTTCAAATCCCCGAGCTGACAAGGTCTGTCGTTCTGCCCCTGAACAGGCAGTTAACCCACTGTTCCTAGGCCGTCATTGAAAATAAGAATTTGTTCTTAACTGACTTGCCTAGTAAATGTATTTATTTAAAAAACCAAACACACACACACACACACACTTGTAGTTGAATAGAGAAACAGTTTGAATCTGCTCTACTGCCCTTTGACCCAATTTATCTCTATCTGTCTCTACAGTCATCCTCTAAATCAGAAAATACTTTAAAATACATTTTAAAAATGTAATATTTTTGGGGGGAAAATGTCATTTATTGTGAATACCATGCCATCACCTGAAGACGTATCACACTGGGGAAGATAAGAGAAGAGAGGAATCCATCTCAGGGGTTAACTTCTAAAAAGCAAATCCATTACAAATGGAAACTCCAGATTCCAAGCTGCACTCCTTACAATTACAGCTGAACTATCAATAATGCCGGTCCCCAGAGATGTATGAAAATTACCGTCAACAAATAGATCAACTAATCAGACATCCCAGACATCCCAGTTTTAGGTGGTTACCTATATGAACCTCTCATTCTCGCTAATGAGTTTGAACCTTTGGCAAAGTCAGCTGATTGGCTGATCACACTAAGTAAGGGTACTGCAATAGGCATATGATCGAATAAGAAGATGTCAGTCTTCATCACGTTCCAATGGGACTGGAAGTCGAAGTGGTAACTATAACAAACCCTTCTAGTAGGTTACCCTACCGTAAATGTGGAGAAAGTGGTAACACCTTTAAAATATGAAACTCTTTATAACAGTTTGATAGATTAATCACCCCAATCAATAGCATTGTGCAGCAGCGGCTTTAGGGTATGGGGGGTGGGAGGGATGAGGAGGTGGGGTGGGGCTTGGATGATGTGATGAAACATGCATGAGTCTATGAGCTGAGGCGGGGGCCAGAAAATGAAACCAATCTCTGCTACATTTGCTCAGTTGCAATGGAGGTGGAGCTGAGATGGGATGGGGAAGTGGGGAGGGTGGAGTGGGAGTGGATCCTCAGTGTGTTTGGACCTGAATGAAGTAAAAAACACTTCCATTGGCAACGGGAAGGAAAGGTGAGAGAAGTAACTCTGCACAACAAAGTTTAACAGAGGAACACAATGGTGTAATGAAATGCAATGCTCAACTTTCCTCTTGTTTCATTTTAGTCTCTCTTCATCATCATCATCCTCACTTCGATCTGGAAAAGCAGGCCAGAGGCAGAAAAAAACGAAAGAATATAAACAAAGGGATTATTCCTTTACTTTTTCATTTGGGGAAAGAGCATAACACTAAGCAGTGTGGAGGGGGCGGGGGGGCAATGGGTTTTGTCGTTTTTGGGCCACTGACTTTGGTACCAGGTTGATGAGATATAAACCCCAGCCATAAGCCTAGTTATGCCCCCTCCACACAAATACACACACACGTGCAAACACACGTGCCCCCCCCAACACCACCACCACCAGCGTCCAAACATTTGGACTGACCCTGAGTCCAGGCTCTATTTTTAGAAACCTACTCTTAATTCCCTCCCTGCAAAGACCAGAACGCCTCTCCTCCATCCCACTGGGTCATGACATATTTAAGAACTGAAATGAAGCATCAAAATACATGTTTACACTCCAACAAACCTGCTAAATATTAACTTTTTTTTTAAATGAACCTTTATTTAACTATGAACTGCCATTATTGAGGTCAGAATGTTTGTATTTGTATTTTTTATGGATCCCCATTAGCGGCTGCCAAGGCAGGAGCTACTTTTCCTGGGGTCCAGCAAAATGAAGGCAGTTATACAGTTTTAAAAACATTACAATACATTCACAGATTTCATAAACACACTGTGTGCCCTCAGGCCCTTACTACACCACTATCACATATCTACAGTATTAAATCCATGTGAATGTGTCTACCTGGATTATGTTGGAGAGGCTTCTATTAAAGAACACCCTCTGCGGGCCTCCCGAGTGGCACAGTGGTCTAAGCCACTACATCGCAGTGCTAGAGGTCTCACTACAGACCCGGGTTCGATCCCGTGCTGTATCACAACCGGCCGTGATTGGGAGTCCCATAGGGTGCCACACAATTGGCCCAGAGTCGTCCGGGTTAGAGCAGGGTTTGGCCCGCCTTTACTTGGCTCATTGCGCTCTAACAACCCCTTGTGGCAGGCCGGGCACCTGCAGGCTGACCCCAGTCAGTTGAACGGTGTTTCCTCTAACACATTGGTGCGGCTGGATTCCAGGTTAAGAAGGCGGGTGTTAAGAAGGACACATGACTCAACCTTAATCTCCCAAGTCCGTTGCAGTGATGAGACAAGATCAAAATTGGGGAAATTAAAGGGCTAAAATACACAAAAATACAAAAATAATGTTAGACAGGTACAGTATTTCTTTATCCCCAATATAGCTGGGGGTGTAAAGCCATAACACAGCAGCAGCAGGTTATAATAGATCATGTAAAAAGCCATACTGAAGTCTAACAAAACAGCCCTCACAATATTTTTATCATCAATTTCTGTCAGCCAATCATCAATCATTTGTGTAAGTGCTTGTTGAATGTCCTTCCCTATAAGAATGCTAAAAGCATTGTATCTGGTCAAACACCATGTTTTCCAAAAGCTTACTAAGGGTTGGTAACAGGCTGATTGGTTGGCAATTTGAGCCAGTAAAGGGGGCTTTTGAGGGAATAACTTTTGCATCGCTTCAGGCCTGAGGGCACACACTTTCTAGTAGGTTTAAATTGAAAATATGTCAAATAGGAGTGGCAATATCGTCCTCTATTATCCTGATAGACAACAATATATTTTTTTTATCTCTTCCACACTCACTATACTGAATTCAAAATGAGAATACTTGTCTTTCATAACTTGGTCAGATATACTTGGATATCAGCGTTTGTTGCTGGCATGTCATGCCTAATTTGCTAATCTTGCCAATGAAAAAATGATGAATTTAAGGTGCTCCAAAGCTTTTTACTATCATTCTTTATGTCATTTATATTTGTTTCATAGTGTAGTTTCTTATTATTATTATTCAGTTTAGTCACATGATTTCTCAATTTGCAATATGTTTGTCAATCGGTTGTGCAGCCAGACTTCTTTGCCATTCCTTTTGCTTCATCCCTCTCAACCATACAATTTTTGAATTCCTCATCAATCCACAGAGATTTAACAGTTTTTACAGTCTTTTTCATAATGGGTTCATGCTTATTAGTGACTGGAATAAGCATTTTTAAAAATGTGTAAAGTGCAGCTTCTTCATTACAACCATGGACCAACAAATATTCTTTACATAAACAACATAGGAATCACTACAAAACGTATTGTATAGAAGTAGAAGCCCAGCCTTTGGAACTTTTGTTTTCCTAGATATGGCTACTAAATTGTGATCACTTCATCTGATGGATCTGGATACTGCTTTCAAGCAAATTTCTGCATCATTAGTAAAGATGTGATCAATACATGTTGATGATTTCATTCCTGTGCTGTTTGTAACTACCCTGGTAGGTTGACTGATAACCTGAACCAGGTTGCAGGCACTGGTTGCAGTTTGAAGCTTTTTCTTGAGTGGGCAGCTTGATGAAAGCCAGTCAATATTTAAATTGCCCAGAAAATATACCTCTCTGTTGATATCACATACATTATCAAGCATTTCACACATATTATCCAGATACTGACTATTAGCACTTGGTGGTCTATAGCAGCTTCCCACAATAATGGGCTTCAGGTGAGGCAGATGAACCTGTAGCATATTACTTCAACAGTATTTCACATGAGATTTCTATCCCATTGGAGACCTGTATATGGTTGTAGAAATGAAGCACCCGTTTGATTCAACCACAAAGTGGATTTTAATAAGAACAAACTGTCCAATGCAACTGTTCACTCAGCAGTAACATCACAGATTGAAGTCATCTTCAGTCTCTCATTCAGAGTTGCTTTTGTAATTATAGAGAGGAAAGGGAGATTGACCAAAACAATCTATTCTGTTTATCCCCTCAGTGAGTTTTTAAATGAGGGTCAACACTTGAGATCTATAGTCATGAAATGGCAGTGGGACAACATTCAATATGACCCCTTGACCCCACTTCTCATCAGGTTACCCTGTTGTTGGTAATTAGGTTTTGACTGTGTCACGTCCTGACCTTACTTATTTTTGTATGTCTCTGTTTTAGGTTGGTCGGGGCGTGAGTTGGGGTGGGCATTCTATGTTTTGTTCTATGTTTGTATATCTATGTGTTTGGCCTGGTATGGTTCCCAAACAGAGGCAGCTGTCAATTGTTGTCTCTGATTGAGAACCATACTTAGGCAGCCTGTTTTCGCCCTTGAGTTGTGGGTAGTTGTTTTCTGTTTTGTGTGTATCACCTGACAGAACTGGTTCATTCTCGTTATTCCTCGTTGTTATTTTGTTTAGTGTTCAGTTTTGATTACATTTCCAACATGAACACTTACCACGCTGCGTTTTGGTCTACTCCTTCTTGCACCAACGAAAACCGTTACAGACTGTTATTTTTTTGACCTTAATCCATACATGTGAGACTGAGGCTAAGACTGAGACTTTGACTTGAAATTATTAGACAAAATGATTGCAACCAATAGAATGTTATTCACGGTATATGGGGGATACAACCATCTCAGCTCTGCAGATTTTGCTGCGAAGAGACAGAATCATTAGATCATTTGTTTTGGTACTGTCCATATGTAGCTTGTTTTTGGTCGCAGGTCCAGGAATGGCTGAAGAATTGCAACATTTACCTGGAGCTTACTCTGCAAATAGCACTGCTGGGTGATGAAAAGTCATAGTCAATCGATCAATAACTTAATAATACTTTTATTAAAAAGGTTTATCTTTAATGAGAATAGAAAGGTTGAGAACTTATATGACAAATAGAAATGTAAAAAATGCATGGTGTTAAGAGATAGATGGGAGGGGTTGAGTGAAGTTGAAGGGTGGGACTAAAAACAACAAGATAACAAATGTAAAAATATGACTGTAAAATGTATGTAGGTCCAGAACTTTTGTGAAACAGCACATTTAAAAATATATGGAAAATAGAACTCAAACTGCATGGTCTTCAGAGATGGATGGCAGGGGTTGATGGCAGGGGTTGATGGCAGAGGTTGATGGCAGGGGTTGATGGCAGGGGTTGATGGCAGGGGTTGATGGCAGGGTTGATGGCAGGGGTGGATGGCAGGGGTTGATGGCAGGGGTGGATGGCAGGGGTTGATGGCAGGGGTTGAGGGCAGGGGGCAGGGGTTGATGGCAGGGGTTGATGGCAGGGGTTGAGCGTTGTTCCAACTCCCAAGATAGCAGCCCAAGCGAGACAGACCTGACTAAAAACATTCAACAGCAGGCAAAAGCTTTTGCAGCATTGTAGTCAATGTTCACTGTCCTATTCCATTGGCTGCGTATAATATACTGTACCTCCAAGCTACAGCTGTGGGAGCCCCTCTCTCATAACTATGACTCCAACCTTCCTTTTCCCTTACTGTTGGGAGACTACAGCCTGTAGCCACCTGCTGAGATGCTGTGATCGCACCTGTCACAGTGAATTTACTGGCAGGTGAGCTCAGACGGAGGTGGTGGGTAGCAGCTCCAGACTGCAGACTGGACACTGCAGCCTTGTTTTATACTTCAGCTGTCTGTCTCCTGCTGAACATGATGCTGAGGCAACTGGAAAATGAACGGATGGGTCCACTAGTGTAGTAAAAAGACTAGGGTGTAGGTTAAGGAGGCAAGGGGGCGGGTTATTAAGGAGGGTGTGGATTAAGGAGTTTAGGGGCGGGTTAAGGAGGGTATGGATTAAGAAGTCTATGGAGCAGGTTAAGGAGGCTAGGGTGTAGGTTAAAGAGCCTAGGCGGCAGGTTAAGGTGGCTAGGGGGTGGGTTAAGGAGGCTAGGGTGTGCGTGGTCCCCGGAGGTTAAAGAGGGGTGGTCCCTGGGGGCCAAGGGGTAAAAGAGTCAAGTGCGAGTGGTAGATCACAAAAGGCTTTTTTTATTTAGGGCTGTGAGATCCCATGAGGCCAGAGGTAGCCAACTGTGATGGACAGGTCTTGGAGCAGGCAGGCCTTGCCCAGGATGAAGAGCAGCTCCACTTTGTGGAGGTTGAGCTTGAGGTGGTGGGCTGACATCCAAGCTAAGATATCTGCCAGTCACGCAGAGATGGGTGTGAGAAGGGTGGAAGGAGAAAAGTAGTTGAATGTCATCTACATACCAATTATTGGAGCGACCAGGTGAGGATATGACAGAGCCAAGTGACTGTATAGAGAGAAGAGGGCATAGAACCTAGCCCTGGGGGCCACCAGGAGTGAGAGTCCATGACGCAGACACAGATCCTCTCCACGTCACCTGGTAGGAGCGGACTGCCAGGTAGGATGCAATCCAAGAGTGTGCAGAGCCTGAGAAGCCCAGCCCTCTGAGGGTGGAGAGGAGGATCTGATGGTTCACATTGTTGAATTCAGCGGATAGATCTAGGAGGATGAGAACAGAGGAGAGAGTGTCAGCTTTGGCCGTGTGGAGAGCCTCCATGACACAGAGAAGAGCTGTCTCAGTTGAGTGACCCGTCTTGAAGCCTGACTGGTTAGGGTCAAGAAGATCGTTCTGTGAGAGAAAATGAGGGAGTTGATCAGAGACAGCATGCTCAAGTGTTTTGGAAAGAAAGGAAAGAAGGGATACCGGTCTGTTGCTTTTTACATCAGGGGTGTGGAGTGTTGGTTTCCCAAGGAAGGGAGCAACTCAGGCCATTTTGAAGTCAGAGGGGACGTAGTCAGTGGTCAGGGATGAGTTGATGAGGGAAATGAGGAGTGGGAGAAGGTCTCCAGAGATTGTCTGGAGGAGGGGATGGGGTCAAGTGGGCAGGTTGTCGGGTTGTCAGGCAGCCAGATCTCATTAGTCACAGGATGTCATCTGGAGAGAGAGGGGAGAAAGAGAAGAGGACAAGGCATAGGGTAGTTCTGTGTGAGTGGGTCTAGTGGACGCAATAGGCTGAGTGAATGAGGAGCAGATGTCGTCAACATTCTTTTCAAAGTGGTTGTCAAAATCGTCCGCAGAGAGGGAGGGGGTGGAAGATTAAGGAGGGAGGTGGAGGTGGAAAGGTGTTTCCTAGGGTAGTGTTGTGTCTTTACTATCATTAACTGAAGACGTATAGTTTTTATCAAAGATTCTCTGTGATTAGTATTACACAATCAACTGATTAATCATGTAACTAATTAACTAGGAAGTCGGGGCACCAAGGAAAAATATTCAGATTACAGGGTTATAATTCCCTAATATAACCTTTCAGATATTTTCATATCTGATCCATAGTCTTCTGATTAATTAATTATTTACTTTACCTCACGTTAGTCTCATTCCAAACGTCGTAAATTGTTGGTTATCTGCACAAACCCAGTCTTCACTATGAGTCATCCATACATCAATTGTCATAAATCATTTATTTATTACTAATTAAGTAATTCACAGAAATGCATAAACAAATAAACAAACAAACAAGGTAAATGTGGTTACATGAAATGAGAATGTGCCCTAGTGGGCTAAACCGGCATGGCGGCAAGCTTGACATTTTGAGTGATAGAGAGTGGCTTTAGAAGTGGATATAGGGGAAGAGAAGGTAGAGAGGAGGGAGTGAAAGGATGATAACTCCTCTAGAAGTTTAGTTTTCCCGCAGCCCTGTTCTGTAAGCTCGCAATGAGTCACTCAGTCACGGAGCAAGAGGGGAGGGCCGAGCCAATCGGGAGGAAAGTAGGCAGAATCAGGTGACAGGAAATAGAAGGATTTAGTAGAAGGGAGAGATGATAGGAGAGAAGAAGAGAGAGTAGTGGGAGAGAGGGAGCAAAGATTGCGACGGCGTATGACAATCTGGGTAGGGGCTAAGTTGCTAGGGTTGGGAGACAGAAAAGAAAAAAAAATAGTGATCAGAGACCTGGAGGGTGGTTGCTGTGAGATTAGTAGGTGAACACCCTCTAGTAAAGATGAGGACAAGCATATTGCCTGCCTTGTGCATGGGAGGGGACTGAGAAAGGGTGAGGTCAAAATAGGCAAGGAGGGGAAAGAAGAGTTGGAAAGAGTTGGAAAGAAATTAATCGAAGGCAGACGTCAGAAGGTTGAAGTCACGCAGTACAAAGAGCGGTTAACCATCGTCAGGAAATGAGCTTATCAAGGTGTCAAGCTCCTTGAGGAACTCTCTAAGGGCAACTGGCGGGCGATAAATGACAACAATGTTAAGCTTGAGTGGACAAGAGACAGTGACAGCATGGAATTCAAATGAGGAGATGGGCAGGTGAGTGAGAGACAAAAGAGAAAATCTCCATTTAGGAAAAATGAGCAGCCCTGTGCCACCACCGCGACGACCAGATGCTCTCAGACTATGAGAGAAAACGTTGTCAGATGAAGAGAGAGCAGCTGGAGTAGCAGTGTTCTCTGGGGTGATTCATGTCTCCGTCAGGGCCAAAAAATCTAGGGATTGAAGGGCAGTTCTTGAATGTGAACTGGGAAAGACTGACACTGATTAATTAACAAAACCACAACGATCACAAATTGCCCCAACCCTTAATCCTGGTAGATGTGCCATCAATCATCTGCAAGTTGTGAGTAGACAGCAGGGAAGACAGGCAGCACTTAAAGTAGATGGTCTTAGCTAGTAAAAAGACAGTACTAGACAACAACAGATTAAGAAAAATTATATTTATCACTCCAGGAGATTACTATGTCACTAAAGCTTTATTTAAAGCTTTATCTACAGTCTTTAGCTCCTCTACCAAGTCGGATACATGTGCTCACAGTGTACTGTGTAAACAGTGTTTTCATGCAGGGAAAACCTTCCGTTAGCGGGAACCGAGCTTGTTGAACAACAGCACCTGGCTTAAAGGTTATGCTACTGGACTCCAGGGAGAGAATACAGGAGGAGCTCAATACCACTGTGTCATAACAGCTATGTTACCGCGTCGAAAGCAAACGTGATCATTTTCTAAAAGTGGAGGACATATCAATAGTCCTGTTTTACTAGGGTCTCGCAGAGCAGCAAGGGAGCCATCTGCATCTGATTACAAGCTGTACATCTGGAGGATGATTCCGCGCTGGCTGGACAGTAAGGCTCAGGGTTTCATATGTGTAGTAATCACAGGACGTTGGTGGCACCTTAATTGGGGAGAACGGACTTGTGGTAATGACTGGAGCGGAATCAGTGGAATGGTATCAAACACATCAAACAGAAGGTTTCCAGGTGTTTGATGCCATTCCATTTGCTAAGTTCCAGACGTTATTATGAGCCGTCCTCCCCTCAGCAGCCTCAACTGGTAGTAATGGCTAAGTAGACAGTAAGGCTCAGGGTTTCATGTGTAGTAATCGCTAAGTAGACATGGGTGGTTTGGACAGAGAAAACACACCTGTGGTCACAGACTGATATGACAATCATGAGACACACACATGCACACATACACATGCACTCACACACAATGCAAATGTACTGTAATTGGAAGAAAAATCTGTTTTCTCCCACTTGAAGATCTGCACCAACCCAAAACAGGAGACAAACATTTGAAGATTTAGACTTCAAATGACAGCTGAGGTACGAAAAAGGAGATAAATTACCAAATCACGTCAAACACATTCACTACAAAGAAATGAACCAAAACGAACGAGAGTGGAAGAGTGCTTGTGACATCCTGAAGGGAAGAAAGGAATGAGAAAGTGACAAGAGGGGAGGAGACAGACATTCACACACACACACACACACACACACACACACACACACACACACACACACACACACACACACACACACACACACACACACACACACACACACACACACACACACACACACACACACACACACACACACACACACACACACACAGGTTTAGTCTGTAAGTGTCTATGAGGGAGGTTTTTGTGGTGACAGAGGGAGGGGGACGGAGAAGTAAACAGAAGGTTCTTTGATCCAGTTGAAACAGATGTTGAGGAAAACACAGCCTTTCCCCCCTGTAAAGACCCACCTGAGCTGGCAGGTAGCAGCACCCATATGGCTCTGTGTTCACATTGTAACACTAATGAGACTGCAAGATTAGGTGTCTGTGTGTGTTTGGATTTTTAGCAGTCATAGGAGTGTATTGCTACCGATTAGGCATCATTTTCAAGCCTAATTTGTCATGTTGAGGAAGGAAAGAAATAGAGAAGGAAGTTAAGAAAGGAAAATTATCTATATACTTTTTCACTTAGAATCACTTTAGAAGTGTGTGTGTGTGTGTGTGTGTGTGTGTGTGTGTGTGTGTGTGTGTGTGTGTGTGTGTGTGTGTGTGTGTGTGTGTGTGTGTGTGTGTGTGTGTGTGTGTGTGTGCTTATGTGTGCCCATTTTCTCTGCACAGAATTTTAATGAATGCCTCTCAAATCAATTCAAATCATATTCAGATTCTCTTTGAGGGAAAGTCCATCCATCTCTTGTGTGTGTGTGTGTGTGTGTGTGTGTGTGTGTGTGTGTGTTTGTGTGTGCGTGCGTGCGTGTGTGTGCGTGTGTGCTTGCTTGCATGTGTGTTTCTTGTGCTTAGTCCTCATCAAGGACTCCAGACAGTGCCTCCCGGGTGGCGCAGTGGTTAAGGGCGCTGTGCCACCAACTGTGCCACCAGAGACTCTGGGTTTGCGCCCAGGCTCTGTCCTAACCGGCCACGACCGGGAGGTCCGTGGGGCGTCATCCGGGTTAGGGAGGTTTTGGCCGGTAGGGATATCCTTGTCTCATCGCGCACCAGCGACTCCTGTGGCGGGCCGGGCACAGTGTACGCTAACCAAAGTTGCCAGGTGCACGGTGTTTCCTCCGACACATTGGTGCGGCTGGCTTCCGGGTTGGATGCGCGCTGTGTTAAGAAGCAGTGCGGCTTGGTTGGTTTGTGTATCGGAGGACGCTTGACTTTTAACCTTCGTCTCTCCCGAGCCCGTACGGGAATTGTAGCGATGAGACATGATAGTAGCTACTAACAATTGGATACCACGCAATTGGGGTGAAAAAGGTTAAAATAAAAATAATTTTAAAAAAGGACTCCAGACAAAGATTTATCAAGACTACTATCAATATGGTCAATTGATTTTGTGCTAATTATTCTATCAATTAGTTACACCGATCGGTTGATCAAATGTATTTACTAGTCATTTTTGTTCTGGGTATCGTAATGGATCAGTTTATCCACTCTCTCTCTCCCTACCTGCCTTTCCTTCCTCCTCGGCAGCTCGGTTGTACTCTACTAGTCAGACTGTTTCTCTGAAGGACATCCGAACACTTTCAAAAGGCTATAACAAATCAAACTGTTCCCTGATCCTAATATCAAACAGGCCTGGTGTCAGCATTTATTAGAGAAATCAGATTCCCCCCCCCCCTCCCTCGCAGTATTTCAACACGCAGTGGACCCTTTGAAGTTCGAAAGAATGCAGGATCTCAAATTACCCTGGAGACGTGGCTGATAGTCTTTGAAGTCCTCATTTGATAGCGCTCTTTTCTCTGCTCCCTCTCCATCTCTCTCTCTCTTTCCCTCGCTCCCTCTCTCCATACACAACGAGGTTTCCAAACACACACCCATGCATACATGTGAACAGACACACAGACACACGTTAGCTTTTTAATCAGTGTACTAAATATGACCCTAGGGATAAGGACATAGTGGGGTGCCGGAGCAGCCCTCCAAGCAGCATTAGTAAACACACTGACAGTGATGAACCAGGGAATACTCAGAGACACTGTGAATTATGATCCATTGAACACAGCCTGTAGCATGGGGAGGAGTGGGCAGAAGTCTCTCTGGAGTATTGTATGATGAAATGGCCATTACATCATTCTCACTACCCATTAGTACTATTCATTTAAAGTTGCAATATGTAACTTTTGGAATTTTTTTATGTTCAAAAGCTCCAATAAGTCGCTAGTTTTCCCTGTCAGTCGGATTTTCCCGCCAGATTTTATGGGGCAAAATGAGTGATGTGTTTTCCTTCAGTCCATGGCCAACACTTGGCTAAAGACTAGTAGAGATAGCTAGCTTACAGACATGGCAGAAGTGAGGGGCAAATGACTTGACCCAGCAGCAACTAGCGTTACTCTTCCAGCTAAGCCAAAGGAAGCAGACAGGCAAAAGGGAAAAGCTACAGAGCCAGGGTGAAGAAGAGAGTACACCTCGGATTTGTGCTCAGACAGCGGAGAGAACTAAGAGAATTGAAGGGATTCAAAACCGAACCAGAATTAGCTTTTTTTCTGCTGGAAAGGTAAGACATAGTTAGCTAGGTAATATATCTCGCTAGATATACAGTGCAGTCGGAAAGTACTCATACACCTGGTGTGACACTTTTCACCCAGCCCCATAACTATCACACCTGATTAAATGAATTGCATTCTACACTGAAGCCCATGATTAGTTGATTATTGATGTCATGTGTTAGCTGGGTCTGGGGCAAAAGTATGCCACCAATCAAGCCCCCCTGAGGATTAGAGTTGACTATCCCTGATCCAGGTCTACATCTGAGCTGGAGTTCTTCCAGAATCACATACTCATGTACTCGGTTTGCTTTCCCTCCTCCAGTCTATGAGGCTGGAACCCTACTCTTAGCACTTGACTACAACCTTTGTAACCATCGTCCAGCCTTGGAGAATGCGTAGGGCAACAAGATGTAAGTGTTAGTTGTCCTCTCGGTTGTGAAAAAGATTTGAATAATGTAAAACAAAAACGTTTATTAGAACTCATTACAATATTATACATGTTATCGCTGTTATATGTCAACACTACAGTTCTGCACTGATAGTAATGATACAACTTCCAGGAGACACGCAACACACGGTGCAGCAAGGACACCTTTGAGCTAGGAAGGACCAGAGCTTTTCCGGTGGTTCTCGGGAAGTGTGAAAACCTACAGAATACTCCAAATTGTTGTTGAATGAGGTGGGCCTACAAACAAATATATGAATCATATAAATAAGGGAAGTTTGTGGGCAACAAACTTGTGCAAGAAAAAATATTTGTGCATTTTTTTTAAATCTAGCATATAGTTATCATTATTGTACTTTTAGAATATTTTTTAGAAGAATTTACTAAACTGTTCTCTTTTCCTATATATCCCTGCTCTTACACTTCAAATTAGCACACGTACAAGTGGGTCGATATCCAGAAAGATGGATGGACTACCCTTATGTAAATAATACAAAACAAGTCGGTCTGAATACACAGATCAGCTCAAATAGTTTTATTAGAAAGATAAACAAAAATGCAAGGTAGTCTCTGTAACCTTCCTCAAAATAACAAAAGCACAATGTAAGGGAAACATTCTAACTGTAACGGCGTTCTTCGTTTGTAGAAAGAGAGTCGGACCGAAATGCAGCGTGGTGGTTACTCATGACTTTAATGAACAAAGTGACACATGAAATAACTATACAAATACAAAAACAACAAACGGAATGTGAAACCTAATTACAGCCTATCTGGTGAAACTACACAGAGACAGGAACAATCACCCACGAAATACACAGTGAAACCCCGGCTACCTAAATACGGTTCCCAATCAGAGACAACGAGAATCACCTGACTCTGATTGAGAACCGCCTCAGGCAGCCAAGCCTATACAACACCCCTACTCAGCCGCGATCCCAAAAACTACAAACCCCAATACGAAAATACAATAACCCCATGTCACACCCTGGCCTGAACAAATAATAAAGAAAACACAAAATACTAAGACCAAGGCATGACACTAACAAAGTGATAACACCCAGACCAAGGTAAAAAAAAATCACAAAAAACAACTTACCAAGACATCCCCATTGAGTATTTTTCCTCATTGGGATCCAAATGAAGAACACATTAATGTGTAGTCATGGATAGTGTTAACCTGTTATGTAAACATGCTTGGTAATAAATGAATGGAATGTTGCAGTGGTGAAATGGCAGCAATTGTGTGTTGTAAGATGCAGGAGTCTCCCTGCAATTCATGCAGGTGCACCAGTGAGGTTGTCCAGATACCCTGGGATAGCTCTCTGGTACTCCATGATGGAAAAAAAAAAAAGAATCACTCCAGGTAGACGGGAAGCGGCCAGCTCCAGCACCTCTTCCCTTTCGTCAAAGGACAGCTCTTGCAATTTAGCCTGTAATGATAAGAATAAAGCCAGCATGAAATTACAGAATGCAGCCAAATGTTGTGTGATATGATTATGTTGTGAAACAGTTAACTTCTTGGTGACAGGGGGCAGTATTTTCACGTCCGGATGACATGCATGCCCAAATTCAACTGCCTGCTACTCATCCCCAGAAGATAAGAGATGCATATTATTAATATACTTGGATAGAAAACACTGAAGTTTCTAAAACTGTTTTGAATCATGTCTGTGAGTATAAGTTAACTTATTTAGCAGGCGAAACCCTGAGGACAAACCATTCAGATTTGTTTTTCTTCTTGCAGTTCCTATCGCTTCCATTGGATGTCAACAGTGTTTAGAAATTGGTTGAGGTTATTCCTTTGTGTAATGAAGAGGTAAGGCCATCTTCAACGAGGGTCACTTGAGTTTGTTTTACTCCTGTATTGAACACAGATCATCCAGTCTTCAATTTTATCGATTATTTACATTAAAAATACCTAAAGTTGTATTACAAAAGTAGTTTGAAATGTTTTGGCAAAGTTTACAGGTAACGTTTGAGATATTTTGTAATCACGTTGCTCAAGTTGGAACCGGTGTTTTTCTGGATCAAACGCGCCAAATAAATGGACATTTTGTATATATATCGACGGAATTAATCGAACAAAAGGACCATTTGTGATGTTTATGGGACATATTCGAGTGCCAACAAAAGAAGCTTGTTTATTTCTGCGTTTTGTGTCGCGCCTGCAGGGTTGAAATATGCCTTCTTTGTTTACGGAGGTGCTATCCTCATAATAGCATCGTTTGCTTTTGCCGAAAAGCCTTTTTGAAATCTGACATGTTGGCTGGATTCACAACAAGTGTAGCTTTAATTTGCTATTTGCATGTGTGATTTAATGAAAGTTTGATTTTTAAAGTAATTTATTTGAATTTGGCGCACTGCATTTTCCCTGGCTTTTTGGGACGCTTGCATCCCACATATCTTTACACAGTACCACAGATTAAAGATTTTTAATAACCCTCATCTTTCAAGGTTATCCTGTCCAATTCTTTCTCCACCCCTGTCTGTGCCCCTGGACGGTCTGTGGCTCTTATGGAATCCTACTGAAAAAACAGTTATTTTCCATGAATGCTGAGCTAAGAGTCAAAATGCATTATTTTTCACAGCTTTTTTACTAATGTACTAAAGCTATTGTCATATTGCTATCTTGTAACAGGCAGGGAAATTCATGGTAGCTATTATCAAACACTCACTCCCTGAACTTGCTTCAATCTTGTCCATAACATGCTCACCAGACCAGACACGTCGCATTTGCAAGCATTGCAAAATAAATGTACACATACATGTTATTCAATAATTGCACCCACACTGCTCACGAGCGTCAGTGTGGCCAGGCGCTAAAACAGAACCTGGTTCTATTTGTGACGCTCGATGCGCTGCAAGTCCAACCTCTCTCATCTCCTCATTGGTTTTAGGACCATATATCCATGTGGGCGATTGAAAGATGAACTGAGGTCCACACTCCGGTCGGTTGTGGCATTTCAGGCAAAATAACAATCCAATGTCTATATCCCAGGACAAATTAGCTAGCAACAGCAAGCTAACTAGCTAAATTGCCATACATGTTTAATGCTTTTCGACCTGTTGTCACGCCCTGGTCGAAGTATTTTGTGTTTATCTTTATTTATTTGGTCAGGCCAGGGTGTGGCATGGGTTTTTGTATGTGGTGTGTATGTATTGGGATTGTAGCTAGTGGGGTGTTCTAGGTAAGTCTATGGCTGTCTGAAGTGGTTCTCAATCAGAGGCAGGTGTTTATCGTTGTCTCTGATTGGGAACCATATTTAGGCAGCCATATTCATATTCATGTTTCGTGGGTGATTGTCCTTAGTGTCTTGATGTCCTTATTCTGTGTTAGTTTACACTAGTATTAGGCTGTTTCGGTTTTCGTTACGTTTATTGTTTGGTTGTGTTTTGTATTTAGATTCGTGTTACGTTTGTTCATTAAACATGGATCGCAATCTACACGCTGCATTTTGGTCCGACTCTCCTTCACCACATGAGAACCGTTACACATGTCCCCAAATTAATGCCATTAGTTCAGAGTTTGTTTTGATATTTTAACCTGCGTGTCGTGATCGCGTTTGGTGTAGGGGGACAAGATACATTTATGCACGATGGCGCACGCACGCAGCCGGTCTGGGTTCCGTGTTAGCTTAGCTAAGTGGTATAGTCATTGTGTGTTCTCAGTGGGCATTGTTAATGAAGCCATAAAATGTTGCATAGCAACAGCATCAACTTCTGGTAGACAGGCGTAGCGCTAGTACGCTCAACTGAAAGGATAACATTCGTTTACAGTATACTAAAATTAACTAATAGTATATTTATTTTTTTATTTTTTTATTTCACCTTTATTTAACCAGGTAGGCTAGTTGAGAACAAGTTCTCATTTGCAACTGCGACCTGGCCAAGATAAAGCATAGCAGTGTGAACAGACAACACAGAGTTACACATGGAGTAAACAATTAGCAAATCAATAACAGAGTAGAAAAAATGGGCAGTCTATATACAGTCTATATACAATGTGTGCAAAAGGCAGGTAGGTAGGCGAATAATACAATTTTGCAGATTAACACTGGAGTGATAAATGATCAGATGGTCATGTACAGGTAGAGATATTGGTGTGCAAAAGAGCAGAATAGTAAATAAATAAAAACAGTATAAAAACAGTATGGGAATGAGGTAGGTGAAAATGGGTGGGCTATTTACCTATAGACTATGTACAGCTGCAGCGATCGGTTAGCTGCTCGGATAGCTGATGTTTGAAGTTGGTGAGGGAGATAAGTCTCAAACTTCAGCGATTTTTGCAATTCGTTCCAGTCACAGGCAGCAGAGTACTGGAACGAAAGGCGGCCAAATGAGGTGTTGGCTTTAGGGATGATCAGTGAGATACACCTGCTGGAGCGCGTGCTACGGATGGGTGTTGCCATCGTGACCAGTGAACTGAGATAAGGCGGAGCTTTACCTAGCATGGACTTGTAGATGACCTGGAGCCAGTGGGTCTGGCGACGAATATGTAGTGAGGGCCAGCCGACTAGAGCATACAAGTTGCAGTGGTGGGTGGTATAAGGTGCTTTAGTGACAAAACGGATGGCACTGTGATAGACTGCATCCAGTTTGCTGAGTAGAGTGTTGGAAGCCATTTTGTAGATGACATCGCCGAAGTCGAGGATCGGTAGGATAGTCAGTTTTACTAGGGTAAGCTTGGCAGCGTGAGTGAAGGAGGCTTTGTTGCGGAATAGAAAGCCGACTCTTGATTTGATTTTCGATTGGAGATGTTTGATGTGAGTCTGGAAGGAGAGTTTGCAGTCTAGCCAGACACCTAGGTACTTATAGATGTCCACATATTCAAGGTCGGAACCATCCAGGGTGGTGATGCTAGTCGGGCATGCGGGTGCAGGCAGCGATCGGTTGAAAAGCATGCATTTGGTTTTACTCGCGTTTAAGAGCAGTTGGAGGCCACGGAAGGAGTGCTGTATGGCATTGAAGCTCGTTTGGAGGTTTGATAGCACAGTGTCCAATGACGGGCCGAAAGTATATAGAATACAGTTGAAGTCAGAAGTTTACATACACCTTAGCCAAATACATTTAAACTCAGGTAGACAATTCCTGACATTTAATCATAGTAAAAATTCCCTGTCTTTGGTCAGTTAGGATCACCACTATATTTTAAGAATGTGAAATGTCAGAATAGTAGAGAGAGTGATTTATTTCAGCTTTTATTTCTTTCATCACATTCCCAGTGGCTCTGAAGTTTGCATACACTCAATTAGTATTTGGTAGCATTGCCTTTAAATTGTTTCGGGTAGCTGTCCACAAGCTTCCCACAATAAGTTGGGTGAATTTTGGCCCATTCCTCCTGACAGAGATGGTGTAACTGAGTCAGGTTTGTAGGCCTCCTTGCTTACACATGCTTATTCAGTTCTGCCCACAAATGTTCTATAAGATTGAGGTCAGGGCTTTTTGATGGCCACTCTAATACCTTGACTTTGTTGTCCTTAAGCCATTTTGCCAGAACTTTTCAAGTATGTTTGGGGTCATTGTCCATTTAGAAGACCCATTTGCGACCAAGCTTTAACTTCCTGATTGATGTCTTGAGATGTTTCTTCAATATATCCACATAATTCTGCTTCCTCATGATGCCATCTATTTTGTGAAGTGCACCAGTCCCTCCTGCAGCAAAGCACCCCCACAACGTGATGCTGCCACCCCTGTGCTTCACGGTTGGGATGGTGTTCTTTGGCTTGCAAGCCTCCCCCTTTTTCCTCCAAACATAACGATGGTCATTATGGCCAAAAAGTTCTATATATATATATATATATATGTTTCATCAGACCAGATTACATTTCTTCAAAAAGTATGATCTTTGTCCCCATGTGCAGTTCCAAACCATAGTCTGTCTTTTTTATGGCGGTTTTGGAGCAGTGGCCTTTCAGGTTATGTCGATATAGGACTCGTTTTACTGTGGATATAGATACTTTTGTACGTGTTTCCTCCAACATCTTCACAAGGTCCTTTGCTGTTGTTCTGGGATTGATTTGCACTTTTCACACCAATGTGCGTTCATCTTTAGGAGACAGAACACATCTCCTTCCTGAGCGGTGTTAGCCGTTGTGTGGGCCCATGGTGTTTATACTTGCTTTACTATTGTTTGTACAGATGAATGTGGTACCTTCAGGAGTTCGGAAATTGCTCCCAAGGATGAACCAGAGTGGAGGTCTACAATTTTTGATTTCCACATGATGTCAAGCAAAGAGGCACTGAGTTTGAAGGAAGTCCTTGAAACACATCCACAGGTACACCTACAATTGACTCAAATTATGTCAATTAGCCTATCAGAAGCTTCTAAAGCCATGACATAATTTTCTGGAATTTTCCAAGCTGTTTAAAGGCACAGTCAACTTAGTGTATGTGAACTTCTGACACACTAGAATTGTGATACAGTGAATTAAGTGAAATAATCTGTCTGTAAACAATTGTTGGAAAAATGACTTGTGTCATGCAAAGTAGATGTCCTAACCGACTTGCCAAAACTATAATTTGTTAACAAGACATTTTTTGGAGTGGTTGAAAAACAAGTTTTAATGACTCCAACCTAAGTTTACGTAAACTTCCAACTTCAACTGTAGTATACTAATTGAGTATGTAGCGTACAGTATGTTGATATCAGTTTTCGAATACAGCTCTTTTGTTTCTGGGATATCATGTTCAAATCTAGAACTTCTCGCCAGACGGGTCTCCAAAAAGCACCTGTACACACATAGTTATGTAGTACAGATTTAAATTGCCCCAGCTTATGCTACAAAGAAGTTGAAACGTCTTCCTGAATACTATCTGATACCAAACTGGATGGGTGAATGGAAGGGTTTCACAACATAGCTTTCACCTATTCAGTCATGCCAGATCAGTGAAGGATGGAATAAGAAAGTAGTAAGAAAATAAGTACAAAATGAAGTATGAAAGGAAAGACGGAATGAAGGAAGTAAGGGAGGGAGGAAGGAAGGTGCACAGCTACATTCTCCCCACGTGCGGAAAATTAAGATAGATTTAAATGAATAATCTGTCATGTTCATCGACGTCCGAGTCCCAAGGACACCGGAGACCATCGACATACTGATCCATGTTCTGATCCTTGGCCTGTAGTGTATATTTTACTTGATTGATTGTTTCCACTGAACACTATTTGAACGCAAATGTATGTACCATTGATTCACGAGAAACAAAGACAGGTGACAAAACGCTGACAAAAAAGTTTGAAAGGCACACAAAATATTTGATAATCTAGTTGGTCTAGTTGATAGTCTTCCTCTCTTCAGTTTCAGTAAAGTTTCAGTTTCTCATACCAAACACTGTTCAGCTCCTTGTAGATCACGTGTCAAACTCATTCCACAGAGGACCAAGTGTCTGTGGCTTTTTGCTCCTCCCTTATACTTGATTGATGAATTAAGGTCACTAATCAGTAAAGAACTTCTCTCACCTGGTTGTCTAGATCTTAATTGAAAAGAAAAACCCAAATCCCACAGACACGAGGCCCTCCATGGAATGAGTTTGACATCCCTGTTGTAGATGATGCAACCACTTTAAATCTCAGTGTAATTCTCTGTTGTACTTTGAATATTAAACTTTCATTATTCACCTAGTATATTTTGTATCATTAAAACCCTGTTGTTTTTGTATGTGCATACCTCATTATGTGACAGTTTATGTACTTATTTAAATGTGTGTGTTGCTGTACGAGTACGTTTGCATTTGTGTGTATAATCTGTGTGTATGAAGTGGTGAATGGGAAAACCTGGTGTATTTGCTGATAATTACATGCACAAATGCACGTACACACATTCCCACACATTCCCCCCTCCCACACATTCTTCCCTCCCACACCCCCTCCCACACATTCCCCCCTCTCCCTTCCTCACATTCACACATTACCATACTCTGGTAGTTTCGGGGCCTTACATCCCCTCCCGTAATGCACAATGATCAAGGGCCGTCCCGGCTGTCATAGTTACCTCATGTTATGTCTATTCAAAAGGACTCAAACTCCCTGGCCTGAGTCGAAAGGAAAGCTACACACACACACACGCTCATATCACATCCAATCAGGAGTAGTGTAAGTATGGAGGTGGGGCCTGGAATCTGACTTATTTAATATAAACAAAGGAAGATAAAGTGCGCCTCCCATTCCCCGCTTCTATGGAATGGTTTTCCAGAGATCCCAAATCAAACAATCGACATACCCTATTTCACTGTACAATCCTGTTTCAATGAACAGTAGTATATCATTGAACAGTTGCAGCACCACACAACACTTGAGTATGTCGATATAACATAGTGAACACAACAACCTGTATGTGAGCTCGGCCAAAAAGGATGCATTGATGACAGTAAGGACAGTGATTCTTAGATGGGGACAGATAACTTTACGAACACTCACACAAACTCTCTCCTGTCAAAGACATTTGCTTTATTTTACCACAACCATACAGTATGACCAGAACCCAGTACGAGGGTACAATGTATGGTCTTCTGATCAGCCGCTTGATCAACAGCCACCCAATCACCACAATGGCTTTTAACAGAGGTGTGTGTGTTTGTGTGTATATGTCTGTGTGTGTTTGTATATATGTGTGTGTGTGTGTGTGTTTGCGCACGTGTGTGAGTGAGAGAAAGGGAGTAAAACAGTCACAGACAGACAGAAAGAGTAAATTAGGAGAAAAAAAATGTACTCACATTTCTGGGGTTGGTTTCCACAAAAATCTACTTACGGATAGATCAAAAAGGATGTACTCAGTTTCTGGAAGATTGTGGCAATCCAATTAACAAAATATGAAAATGACATACCGCAGATTATGTTAACTTTCAGGTTTCTGTGGATACAGGTGTAGGACTATGATATGATGCAGATAGTGACTGACACTGTAACAGTCTAACTACACAAACTTGTCTTCTGGAACATTCACTGACCCCTAGACACCTGCAAATTCATCTTTATTTCTTTACTTCATTTATCCTTTCTTCCCTCTTTTCATCCATACATTCTCTTTATCACATACATTCCAGAGACAAAAGCCTCTCAGTGGGCCTTCCCATCCTCACTGTGCTCTCTCACACACACACACACACACTAGGGCTGGGAATTGCCAGCGCTCTCACGATACGATGTTATCATGATACTTTGGTGCCGATCAGAGGAGGCTGGTGGGAGGAGCTATAGGAGGAAGGGCTCATTGTAATGTCTGGAACAGAATATATGGAACAGAGACAAACATGTGGTTTCCATATGTTTGATACCGTTCCATTTATTCCATTCTAGTCATTACAGTGAGCCCGTCCTCCTATACTGTAGCTCCTCCAGCCAGCCTCCTCTGGTGCCGATACAATATGTATTGCGATTCGATGCTGTGATTTTATTTCGATTCGAGGTTCCAAACATATTGCTCATCATATATCTGCTGCACAGGGACAAGAGGGAGCCATGAGATAACAGGTTTTGATCAGTCATGGACATGAAAGTGCTGAAAACAAATTAGCTCCCGTTTTTAAAAAGAAGTTGGAAAACAAGCTATGAAGGAAAATACTGGAGTTTTGGTACAGACAAAAATGATATTGCCAAAACTATAAGTTTACGATATATCGTCAAATTATATTTTGATATGATACCGTATCAATTCCCCCCCCACCATCACTAATCCACGCACACACCCTCCCATCCTCCCCTCTGCTCCACGTCACCTCGTCTCTACGAACAGCGCTTCAACACACACACACACGCCTCCTAACTCTGATGAGATGATGAGTGGTGTAATGCATAGCGTAAGCTCATCATAAAACAATACTAAATACACACAGGCACACCAGAGCTTTTTATCTGCTGTCTTAGTGCTGTGAGATTACTAATGAGGGTGTTTTGTGTTTGAGTAGAACTGTCTATTCACTGCCTATAATATTATTAGGCTCACTGCCAGTTTTGGTTATTATACGAACAGAGGAGAGAGACGGTACACACGGACACTATGGGGGACCGCGCTGGGGCATCTGGGAAATGAGAGAGAAGGGCAGTGGATTTTTTGTATTATTATTGTGGTGTGATGCAGTGCGAGGCGGGAAGTGGGAAAGGGGGTGGGCGCCCCTACTGGGACGTGTTGGGAAGTCTAATCTTAGGGTTGAGGGGGTGGAATTAATGCCTAATGTACATTAGGAATGGGGGAATAGGATGGGAAAACAAACAAAGTTAATTGTCTTATGACCTTGTTAGTAGCCTTCCTTTTACTTGTGTGCAGAAAGTGTTTTATTTTTTATTCATTTAAGCCAGGCTTTCCCCAACAATTTACCAATAAAAAATAAAAAACATATAAAATAACTAATCTTTCATCTCTCTGTGTTCCATAATTGTCGTTCAATTCACAAGAGGCTGAATGTATCTCACCGGAGAAAGCATCCGAGCAAGCGAAACAGCGCCGCTCTCTCTATATATATGTACCCCATCTATCTGATCTATCTCCCTTAGTAAAAAATCAAATATTGGCAAATCAGCGTTGAGCTAAACTGAGTGAGCTCAACTGTGAATGGTCCTGGCACACCCCAAAAAAGTGTCAAGGGATGCCAGTATGGATTTGGCTTCACACCAATCACATCACATCAAAAGCAAAAAGTCATTGACTGAAAAAACTTTAATTGTTGCATCTCGTTGTGTTGTTTTTTCACCTTTATTTAACCAGGTAAGCTAGTTGAGAACAAGTTCTCATTTAAAACTGCGACCTGGCCAAGATAAAGCAAAGCAGTGCGACAGAAACAACAACAGTGTTACACATGGAATAAACAAGCGTACAGTCAATAACACAATAGGAAAAAAAAGAATGTCTATATACAGTTGCCCTCCGGTGTTGCCCTCCGGTGGCTCAGCCAGGTCACCCGTGATCCAAGTCAGTATTCAATGTCCTTCCATGTCCCTGGTCGTCGGGAGATGAAGTGGAAACCGGCCATTAGAGGCAACAGTGAGCACTGTTGCTTGGGCAGTTTTGTTCGGGCATTATGAATGTTGCGTGTTCGAATCCAGCAATAGAAAGTTGTTTTAGATTTTTTTGCTTTAAGCCTGTCTTACCCATTTGGAGTTAATGCCTAATAATTACATGCACGAATGCACATAAACACATTCCCACACATTCCCCCCTCCCCCCCCCCCCACTTTCCTCTCCCACACATTATTCCACCCCCCCCCCCCAAACATTCTCCCCTCTTCACAGTCACACATTACCATACTCTGGTATTTTCGGGGCCTTAGGTCCCCTC
Source organism: Oncorhynchus keta (assembly GCF_023373465.1). Classification (NCBI taxonomy): domain Eukaryota; kingdom Metazoa; phylum Chordata; class Actinopteri; order Salmoniformes; family Salmonidae; genus Oncorhynchus; species Oncorhynchus keta. Next base: position 16,757,838 of record NC_068429.1, read on the forward strand.
CCGTAATTCACAATGATCAAGGGCCGTCCCGGCTGTCATAGTTTATTGCCTATTATCGTCTATTCAAAAGGACTCAAACATTGTCGTCTATTCAAAAGGACTCAAACTCCCTGGCCTGAGTCGAAAGGAAAGCTACACACACACGCTCATATCACATCCAATCAGGAGTAGTGTAAGTATGGAGGTGGGGCCTGGAATCTGACTTATTTAATATAAACAAAGGAAGATAAAGTGCGCCTCCCATTCCCCGCTTCTATGGAATGGTTTTCCAGAGATCCCAAATCAAACAATCGACATACCCTATTTCACTGAACAATCCTGTTTCAATGAACAGTAGTATATCATTGAACAGTTGCAGCACCACACAACACTTGAGTATGTCGATACAACATAGTGAACACAACAACCTGTATGTGAGCTCGGCCAACAAGGATGCATTGGTGACAGTGATGTAAAAATGGCACCGAAGCAGAAGGCAGACATTTTACGTGCCCCCAGCGTTTTTTATTTATTTATCTTGCGTTGTTTGTAACTTATTTTTTTACTATTTTTGTACATCATGATGCCGCTACCTTCTCTTATGACCGAAAATAACTTCTAGACATCAGGATTGTGATTACTCACCACAGACTAGCAGAATCCTTTTCCTTCTTTCACGACTCTGACGAACCCGAGGCTGAGGATATACGGCTCCCTCTGGAACAGGCCCCGACCCCAGTGATCTGTGTGAAGAGGAGGAGAAAGAGGGGCCGGAGGGCAGGCTGCCTTCTGAGGAGTAGGAGGTGATCAACTAAACCCTCACTCCCCTCAATTCTGCTCGCAAACATGCAATCTTTGGACAAGTTATTGGGAAGATTAAACTACCAACAGGCCATTTATTTGTAACATCTTATGCTTCACGGAGTCGTGGTTGAACAACGACAATATCAACATACAGCTGGCTGGTTATACGCTGTACCGGCAGGATGGAACAGCGGCGTCTGGTAAGACAAGGGGCAGCGGTCTGTGTATTTCTGTAAACAACAGCTGGTGCACGATATCTAAGGAAGTCTCGAGCTATTGCTCGCCTGAGGTAGAGTTTCTCATGATAAGCTGCAGACCACATTATCTACCGAGAGTTTTCATCTATATTCTTTGTAGCTGTTTTACATACCACCACAGTCAGAGGCTGGCACCAAGATAGCATTGAAGGAGCTGCCATAAGCAAGCAAGAAAACGCTCACCCAGAGGCGGCGCTCCTAGTAGCCGGGGACTTTAATGCAGGGAAACTTAAATCAGTTTTACCTCATTTCTATCAACATGTTAAAGTGCAACCAGAGGGAAAATAACTCTGGACCACCTATACTCCACACACAGACAAAACACTCCCTCGCGCTCCATTTGGCAAATCTGCACCAGGAAGCACCAGTGATTAGATCAATAAAAAAGTGGTCAGATGAAGCAGATGCTAAGCTACAGGACTGTTTTGCTAGCACAGACTGGAATATGTTCAGGGTTTCATCCAATGGCATTGAGTAGTACACCACATCTGTCATCTGTCAATAAGTGCATCGATGACGTTGTCCCCACATTGACTGTGCGTACATACCCAAACCAGAAACCATGGATTACAGGCAACATCCGCACTGAGCTAAAGGCTAGAGCTACCGCTTTCAAGGAGCGGGACCCAGGAAGCTTATAAGAAATCCCGCTATGCCCTCCGACGAACCATCAAACAGCCAAAGCATCAATACAGGACTAAGATCGAGTTGTACTATACCGGTTCTGATGCTCGTCAGATGTGGCAGGGCCTGCAAACAATTCTGAGACAACAAACGGAAGCACAGCTGAGAGCTGCCCAGTGAAACGAGCCTACCCGACGAGCTAAACTACTTCTATGCTCGCTTCGAGGCAAATAACACTGAAACATGCATGAGAGCACCAACTGTACCGGAAGACTGTGTGATCACACTCTCCGCAGCCGATCTGAGTAAGACCTTTAGACAGGTCAACATTCACAAGGCAGCAAGGCCAGACGGATTACCAGGACGTGTACTGCGAGCATGCGCTGACCAACTAGCAAGTGTCTTCACTGACATTTTCAACCCTGTCTGAGTCTGTAATACCAACATGTTTTAAGCAGACCACCATAGTGCCCAAGAACATTAAGGTAACCTGCCTAAATGACTACCGACCCGTAGCACTCACGTCTGTAGCCATGAAGTGCTTTGAAAGGCTGGTAATGGCTCACATCAACATCATCATCCCAGAAACCCTAGACCCACTACAATTTGCATAACACCCCAACAAATCCACAGATGATGTAGTCTTTATTGCACTCCACACTGTCCTTTCCCACCTGGACAGAAGGAACACCAATGTGAGAATGCTGTTCATTGACTACAGCTCAGCGTTCAACACCATTGTGCCCTCAAAACTCATCAACAAGCTAAGAACCCTGTGACTAAACACCTTCCTCTGCAACTGGTTCCTGGACTTCCTGACAGGCCGCCTCCAGGTGGTGAGGGTAGATAACACATTCACCACGCTCATTCTCAAGACAGCGGCCCCTCAGGGGTGCGTGCTCAGCTCCCTCCTGTACCTCCTGTTTACTCATGACTGCACAGCCAGGCACGACTCCAACACCATCATTAAATTTACAGATGACACAAGTGGTAGGCCTGATCACCGACAACAATGAGACAGCCTATAGGGAGGTCAGAGACCTGGCCGTGTGGTGCCAGGACAACAACCTCTCCCTCAACGTGATCAAGACAAAGGAGATGATTGTGGACTACATGAAAAGGAGGGGTTGCAACAATTTCGGTAGATAATTTTAGAAAGAGAGGGTCCAGATTGTCTAGCCAGAACAATTTGTAGGGGTCCAGATTTTGCACCTCTTTCAGAACATCAGCTATCTGGATTTGGGTGAAGGAGAAATGGGGAGGCTTGGGAGAGTTGCTGTGGGGGGTGGAGGGCTGTTGATCGGGGTAGGGGTAGCCAGGTGGAAAGCATGGCCAGCCGTGGAAAAATGCTCATTGAAATTCTCAATTATAGTGGATTTATCGGTGGTGACAGTGTTTCCTAGCCTCAGTGCAGTGGGCAGCTGGGAGGAGGTACTCTTATTCTCCATGGACTTTACAGTGTCCCAGAACATTTTTGAGATTGTACTACAGGATGCAAATTTCTGCTTGAAAAAGCTAGCCTTAGCTTTCCTAACGGACTGTATATTGGTTCCTAAATTCCCTGAAAAGTTGCATATCACAGGGGCTATTCGATGCTGATGCAGAACATATGCATATGCACTAGATCCAGCAGATCCTAAAGATCCTTGCTGTCCCAAACAAGTGATTTAGTCCTGTGTAACTGGTGCTGGAAACGCACTAGCTAGTCAGAAGCCATGAAAGGGCATCTCTTGTCTCAAGATAACTGGAGAGATGATCACTGAACACACTCTAAAGGGATGAAGACGACTGGCAGATGAAGTGAGAGAAAATACAATATTCCTCTCTCTCTCTCGCTCTCTTTGTCTCTCTGTTTCACTCTCTCTCACTAGGATACATCCAGTGAGGAGTGTGCATGCGTGTGTCTGTGAGAGAGTGAGAAAAATAGATAAAGAGACAGATATGGATGGAGAGCAGGGAAGGATAGAGGGAAATGAGGAATGGAGTGAAGGGGGAGGGAGGGAGATAGAGTTTAGCGTCATAGTGCCCAAGTGCCCAATAAATTAGCCAGGAAAATTATTTCTGTGATCGCAAACAAATTAGACTTTTCCTCTGAGTGAGCATCCACTCAATAAGATAAGAGTACCGAGATAGTTCTCTATTCATCTCCATCGTGCTGAGGTAGAGCACTGAGATAGCACCAACACAAGTGTACATATTTAAATATCTTAAAAATCATCTTAAAAAACATATATTCAACTGTTCCTAATATTGAATATCCCTTATGCTGGATTAGGAGTCATTATTTTCTCTATTGTACATCATAGGCTGATGTTGACATACCTCTTTCAAACACAAATTATCATAGACACAGTCACCTGAAAAGGCACCAAAACATCATTCCTTATGCCATACAAAGCTGCCAAGAATATACACACACTTAACAGCTGAACAGTTTGAACTGACACAACAAAAGAAAGATATTTCTAAAGTATATCCTGCTCAGGGTGAAACAGGAGAATTTGAAACTAGAGACATTATCAAGCAGCGTTGAGGAAAATGCAGAAACAGTCATTAATATTTCATATGCAAGACCCCACTCATCCCTCCCTCCCTCTTTCCCTCCCTTCTACCTTTAACGTTTGCTTATTAAATTCACAGCTGTCAAAGCATACCTCAAAGCCTTGCTGCACACCCACACACAAACACACTCAAAGCTCTGACACACACACAGGCATGCACACACATGTATGTACACACACACACACACACACACACACACACACACACACACACACACCTCTAGCTCTCCCTCCTGTCCTGAGACGGGTGCTCTGAGTTTAAACTCATTACTTCAGACAGGCTTTTAATGGAGGCTGCGGCCAAAGCACCATCAGGCCCCAGAAAGAGAGAGGGAGAGAGGTAGGGAAAGAGAGAAGGAGACAGAGAGATAGAGAAAGAGAGAGGGAGAGAGGGAGAGGGAGACCGAGAGGTAGGGAAAGAGAAGGAGACAGAGAGATAGAGAAAGAGAGAGGGAGAGAGGGAGAGGGAGACCGAGAGGTAGGGAAAGAGAGAAGGAGACAGAGAGATAGAGAGAGAAGGGGGGGCATAGAGAAGGAAGGGGGGGGCATAGAGAAAGAAGGGGGGCATAGAGAAGAAGGGGGCATAGAGAAAGAAGGGGGGCATAGAGAAAGAAGGGGGCATAGAGAAAGAAGGGGGGCATAGAGAAAGAAGGGGGGATGGAGAAAGATCACAGGAGCATTAAGAAAGCATGAAAATGACTTAACTGTTGGACACCACATTGTGCCTCTTACCTGGCCTGTCTGAATGTTGTGGAAGGAAACTTCTGGGATGGCAACATTGATGGCAAAACCACACCATTCTCAGTAACAGTAAGGTCTGAAAGACAAAAAGAGATCCAAGGCTTCCCTAAGAGACAGAAAGTTACCTCATTCCAATATTTACAACTCACACTCAACCCTCTGACACAGCTCTGCAAATCTGACTTTAGCTGAGTGGACACAGCGCATAATAACACAACTATCAGCCAGGGAGTCATTGACCAAGAGCAGACGCCTGGGGTGACATAATTACAATATTGTGCCTGCGAAGCGCTAAATGACAGTGAGCTAAGGGACAGGGAGATGGAGCAAAGATGGCCGATCGATGTAGGATCAATAGTACCCTGCCAGGTAATCACAAAGCTTGGTGATTAACAACAGCTGATCAATCCACCATTAACCTCTCGCTGGACAAGTGTGTGTGTGTGTGTGTGCGCATGTGTGCTTGTGTGTGTTTGAGAGCGTGCGTGCCTGCATGTTTAAGCAGACAGTTGGGAGCGATGTGTATGATAAATGTCCAAGATAGGGAACAATGGGAGACCATGTTGAAAGCTCGTTAGATATAATTCATTTATGTAAACGTGATGTACCGTGGCTCGTGAAAGTATTCACCCCCCTTGGCATTTTTCCTATTTTGTTGCCTTACAACCTGGAATTAAAATGGATTTTGGGGGAGTTTGTATCATTTGATTTACACAACATGACTACCACTTTGAAGATGCAAAATATTTTTATTGTGAAACAAACAAGAAATTAGACAAAAAAAAACTTGAGCGTGCATAACTATTCACCTCCCAAAGTCAATACTTTGTAGAGCCACCTTTTACAGCTGCAAGTCTCTTGGGGTATGTCTCTATAAGCTTGGTACATCTAGCCACTGGGTTGGATTTTTGCCCATTATTTAAGGCAAAACTGCTCCAGCTCCTTCAATTTGGATGGGTTCCGCTGGTGTACAACAATCTTTAAGTCATACCACAGATTCTCAATTGGATTTTTTTATTTTTTTATTTCACCCTTATTTAAACAGGTAGGCCAGTTGAGAACACGTTCTCAATTACAACTGCGACCTGGCCAAGATAAAGCAAAGCAGTGCAACAAAAAACAACAGAGTTACACGTGGGATAAACAAAAGTACAGTCAATAACAATATAAAAATCTATATACAGTGTCTGCAAATGGAGTAAGGAGGTAAGGCAATAAATAGGCCATAGTAGCGAAGTAATGACAATTTAGCAAATTATGATAAATGTGCAGATGATGATGTGCAAGTAGAAATATTGGTGTGCAAAAGAGCAAAAAAGTAAATAAAAACAATATGGGGATGAGGTAGGTAGATTGGATGGGCTATTTACAGATGGGTTGTGTACAGCTGCAGCGATCGGTAAGTTGCTCAGATAGCTGATGCTTAAAGTTAGTGAGGGGGATATAAGACTTCAGCGATTTTTGCAATTCGTTCCAGTAATTGGCAGCAGAGAACTGGAAAGAAAGGCAGCCAAAGGAGGTGTTGGCTGTGGGGATGACCAGTGAGATATACCTGCTGGAGTACGTGCAACGAGTGGGTGTTGTTATCGTGACCAGTGAGCTGAGATAAGGCAGAGCTTTACCTAGCGTAGACTTATAGATGACCTGGAGCCAGTGGGTATGGCGACGAATATGTAGCGAGGGCCAGCTGTCGAGAACATACAAGTCGGGGCTTTGGTGACCATCCTGAAAAAACATGTGGACATCACTTTGAAGATGTGGACTGAGACAAGATTGGAGAGTAAAGTTAAGAGTGTCGAGACACTGAGGTATCAGGCAGCAGCAGGGAGAGAGGCACTGAGGTATCAGGCAGCAGCAGTGAGAGAGGCACTGAGGTATCAGGCAGCAGCAGTGAGAGAGGCACTGAGGTATCAGGCAGCAGCAGGGAGAGAGGCACTGAGGTATCAGGCAGCAGCAGTGAGAGAGGCACTGAGGTATCAGGCAGCAGCAGTGAGAGAGGCACTGAGGTATCAGGCAGCAGCAGGGAGAGAGGCACTGAGGTATCAGGCAGCAGCAGTGAGAGAGGCACTGGGGTATCAGGCAGCAGCAGTGAGAGAGGCACTGAGGTATCAGGCAGCAGCGGTGAGAGAGGCACTGAGGTATCAGGCAGCAGCAGGGAGAGAGGCACTGAGGTATCAGGCAGCAGCAGTGAGAGAGGCACTGAGGTATCAGGCAGCAGCAGGGAGAGAGGCACTGAGGTATCAGGCAGCAGCAGTGAGAGAGGCACTGAGGTATCAGGCAGCAGCGGTGAGAGAGGCACTGAGGTATCAGGCAGCAGCAGTGAGAGAGGCACTGAGGTATCAGGCAGCAGCGGTGAGAGAGGCACTGGGGTATCAGGCAGCAGCGGTGAGAGAGGCACTGAGGTATCAGGCAGCAGCAGTGAGAGAGGCACTGAGGTATCAGACAGCAGCAGTGAGAGAGGCACTGAGGTATCAGACAGCAGCAGGGAGAGAGGCACTGGGGTATCAGGCAGCAGCGGTGAGAGAGGCACTGAGGTATCAGGCAGCAGCAGTGAGAGAGGCACAGAGGTATCAGGCAGCAGCGGTGAGAGAGGCACTGAGGTATCAGGCAGCAGCAGGGAGAGAGGCACTGAGGTATCAGGCAGCAGCAGTGAGAGAGGCACTGAGGTATCAGGCAGCAGCAGTGAGAGAGGCACTGAGGTATCAGGCAGCAGCGGTGAGAGAGGCACTGAGGTATCAGGCAGCAGCAGGGAGAGAGGCACTGAGGTATCAGGCAGCAGCAGGGAGAGGGGCACTGAGGTATCAGGCAGCAGCGGTGAGAGAGGCACTGAGGTATCAGGCAGCAGCGGTGAGAGAGGCACTGGGGTATCAGGCAGCAGCGGTGAGAGAGGCACTGGGGTATCAGGCAGCAGCGGTGAGAGAGGCACTGAGGTATCAGGCAGCAGCGGTGAGAGAGGCACTGGGGTATCAGGCAGCAGCAGGGAGAGAGGCACTGAGGTATCAGGCAGCAGCAGTGAGAGAGGCACTGAGGTATCAGGCAGCAGCGGTGAGAGAGGCACTGGGGTATCAGGCAGCAGCGGTGAGAGAGGCACTGAGGTATCAGGCAGCAGCAGTGAGAGAGGCACAGAGGTATCAGGCAGCAGCGGTGAGAGAGGCACTAAGGTATCAGGCAGCAGCAGGGAGAGAGGCACTGAGGTATCAGGCAGCAGCGGTGAGAGAGGCACTGAGGTATCAGACAGCAGCGGTGAGAGAGGCACTGAGGTATCAGGCAGCAGCAGGGAGAGAGGCACTGAGGTATCAGGCAGCAGCGGTGAGAGAGGCACTGAGGTATCAGGCAGCAGCAGGGAGAGAGGCACTGAGGTATCAGGCAGCAGCAGGGAGAGAGGCACTGAGGTATCAGGCAGCAGCAGGGAGAGAGGCACTGAGGTATCAGGCAGCAGCAGTGAGAGAGGCACTGAGGTATCAGGCAGCAGCAGTGAGAGAGGCACTGAGGTATCAGGCAGCAGCAGGGAGAGAGGCACTGAGGTATCAGGCAGCAGCGGTGAGAGAGGCACTGAGGTATCAGGCAGCAGCAGTGAGAGAGGCACTGAGGTATCAGGCAGCAGCAGGGAGAGAGGCACTGAGGTATCAGGCAGCAGCGGTGAGAGAGGCACTGAGGTATCAGACAGCAGCAGGGAGAGAGGCACTGAGGTATCAGACAGCAGCAGTGAGAGAGGCACTGAGGTATCAGGCAGCAGCAGGGAGAGAGGCACTGAGGTATCAGACAGCAGCAGGGAGAGAGGCACTGAGGTATCAGGCAGCAGCAGTGAGAGAGGCACTGAGGTATCAGGCAGCAGCAGTGAGAGAGGCACTGAGGTATCAGGCAGCAGCAGTGAGAGAGGCACTGAGGTATCAGGCAGCAGCAGTGAGAGAGGCACAGTGCCGAGGCACTCAGCTTTATGTAGGTGCCGAGGCTATATGACTGAGTCACTCAGCTTTATGTAGGTGCCGAGGCTATATGACTGAGTCACTCATCTTTATGGAGGTGTCGAGGCTATATGACTGAGTCACTCATCTTTATGCAGGTGTCGAGGCTATATGACTGAGTCACTCATCTTTATGGAGGTGCCGAGGCTATATGACTGAGTCACTCATCTTTATGGAGGTGTCGAGGCTATATGACTGAGTCACTCATCTTTATGTAGGTGCCGAGGCTATATGACTGAGTCACTCATCTTTATGGAGGTGTCGAGGCTATATGACTGAGTCACTCAGCTTTATGTAGGTGCCGAGGCTATATGACTGAGTCACTCATCTTTATGGAGGTGTCGAGGCTATATGACTGAGTCACTCAGCTTTATGTAGGTGCCGAGGCTATATGACTGAGTCACTCATCTTTATGGAGGTGTCGAGGCTATATGACTGAGTCACTCAGCTTTATGTAGGTGCCGAGGCTATATGACTGAGTCACTCAGCTTTATGTAGGTGCCGAGGCTATATGACTGAGTCACTCAGCTTTATGTAGGTGCCGAGGCTATATGACTGAGTCACTCAGCTTTATGTAGGTGCCGAGGCTATATGACTGAGTCACTCAGCTTTATGTAGGTGCCGAGGCTATATGACTGAGTCACTCAGCTTTATGTAGGTGCCGAGGCTATTTTTTAAATATATATATATTTTTTTATCTTTATTTAACCAGGCAAGTCAGTTAAGAACATATTCTTATTTTCAATGACAGCCTGGGAACAGTGGGTTAACTGCCTGTTCAGGGGCAGAACGACAGATTTGTACCTTGTCAGCTCGGGGGTTTGAACTCGCAACCTTCCGTTTACTAGTCCAACGCTCTAACCACTAGGCTACGCTGCCGAGGCTACATGACTGAGTCACTCAGCTTTATGTAGGTGCCGAGGCTTAATGACTGAGTCACTCAGCTTTATGTAGGTGCCGAGGCTTAATGACTGAGTCACTCAGCTTTATGGAGGTGTCGAGGCTATATGACTGAGTCACTCAGCTTTATGTAGGTGCCGAGGCTACATGACTGAGTCACTCAGCTTTATGTAGGTGACGAGGCTACATGACTGAGTCACTTAGCTTTATGTAGGTGCCGAGGCTATATGACTGCACCATCAACTTGATTATTTAGCAGACATCACTTGCTTATATTCAGTCAACACATATATCTTAAGAATATCATGGACTATAATTGAACATTTTATTTTCTCTTAGAATAAAAACCTTAGAGTAACAGTTTTAGTAAGTAATACTGATGAGTAGAAAGAGGGTGTGCACATGAAATTTCAGGGTGTGCACATGAAATTCTTTAACTCTTTGAAAACTGGAAACCATTTATCCGGAGGCTGCATTCATTGTTGCTGGGGATTTTAACAAGGCTAATCTGAAAACAAGACTCCCTAAATTTTATCAGCATATCGATTGCGCAACCAGGGGTGGAAAAACCTTGGATCATTGTTACTCTAACTTCCGCGACGCATATAAGGCCCTGCCCCGCCCTCCTTTTGGAAAAGCTGACCACGACTCCATTTTGTTGATCCCTGCCTACAGACAGAAACTAAAACAAGAGGCTCCCACGCTGAGGTCTGTCCAACGCTGGTCCGACCAAGCTGACTCCACACTCCAAGACTGCTTCCATCACGTGGACTGGGATATGTTTCGTATTGCGTCAGTTAACAATATTGACGAATACGCTGATTCGGTGTGCGAGTTCATTAGAACGTGCGTTGAAGAGGTCGTTCCCATAGCAACGATTAAAACATTCCCTAACCAGAAACCGTGGATTGATGGCAGCATTCGCGTGAAACTGAAAGCGCGAACCACTGCTTTTAATCAGGGCAAGGTGTCTGGTAACATGACTGAATACAAACAGTGCAGCTATTCCCTCCGCAAGGCTATCAAACAAGCTAAGCGTCAGTACAGAGACAAAGTAGAATCTCAATTCAACGGCTCAGACACAAGAGGCATGTGGCAGGGTTTACAGTCAATCACGGACTACAGGAAGAAATCCAGCCCCGTCACAGACCAGGATGTCTTGCTCCCAGGCAGACTAAGTAACTTTTTTGCCCGCGTCGAGGACAATACAGTGCCACTGACACGGCCTGCAACGGAAACCTGCGGTCTCTCCTTTACTGCAGCCGAGGTGAGTAAGACATTTAAACGTGTTAACCCTCGCAAGGCTGCAGGCCCAGACGGCATCCCCAGCCGCACCCTCAGAGCATGCGCAGACCAGCTGGCCGGTGTGTTTACGGACATATTCAATCAATCCCTATACCAGTCTGCTGTTCCCACATGCTTCAAGAGGGCCACCATTGTTCCTGTTCCCAAGAAAGCTAAGGTAACAGAGCTAAACGACTACCGCCCCGAAGCACTCACTTCCGTCATCATGAAGTGCTTTGAGAGACTAGTCAAGGACCATATCACCTCCACCCTACCTGACACCCTAGACCCACTCCAATTTGCTTACCGCCCAAATAGGTCCACAGACGATGCAATGTCAACCACACTGCACACTGCCCTAACCCATCTGGACAAGAGGAATACCTATGTGAGAATGCTGTTCATCGACTACAGCTCGGCATTCAACACCATAGTACCCTCCAAGCTCGTCATCAAGCTCGAGACCCTGGGTCTCGACCCCGTCCTGTGCAACTGGGTACTGGACTTCCTGACGGGCCGCCCCCAGGTGGTGAGGGTAGGCAACAACATCTCCTCCCCGCTGATCCTCAACACTGGGGCCCCACAAGGGTGCGTTCTGAGCCCTCTCCTGTACTCCCTGTTCACCCACGACTGCGTGGCCACGCACGCCTCCAACTCAATCATCAAGTTTGCGGACGACACAACAGTGGTAGGCTTGATTACCAACAACAACGAGACGGCCTACAGGGAGGAGGTGAGGGCCCTCGGAGTGTGGTGTCAGGAAAATAACCTCACACTCAACGTCAACAAAACTAAGGAGATGATTGTGGACTTCAAGAAACAGCAGAGGGGACACCTCCCTATCCACATCGATGGAACAGTAGTGGAGAGGGTAGCAAGTTTTAAGTTCCTCGGCATACACATCACAGACCAACTGAATTGGTCCACTCACACAGACAGCATCGTGAAGAAGGCGCAGCAGCGCCTCTTCAACCTCAGGAGGCTGAAGAAATTTGGCTTGTCACCAAAAGCACTCACAAACTTCTACAGATGCACAATCGAGAGCATCCTGGCGGGCTGTATCACCGCCTGGTACGGCAACTGCTCCGCCCTCAACCGTAAGGCTCTCCAGAGGGTAGTGAGGTCTGCACAACGCATCACCGGGGGCAAACTACCTGCCCTCCAGGACACCTACACCACCCGATGTTACAGGAAGGCCATAAAGATCATCAAGGACAACAACCACCCGAGCCACTGCCTGTTCACCCCGCTATCATCCAGAAGGCGAGGTCAGTACAGGTGCATCAAAGCCCGAGAGACTGAAAAACAGCTTCTATCTCAAGGCCATCAGTCTGTTAAACAGCCACCACTAACATTGAGTGGCTGCTGCCAACACACTGACACTGATTCAACTCCAGCCACTTTAATAATGGGAATTGATGGGAAATGATGTAAATATATCACTAGCCACTTTAAACAATGCTACCTTATATAATGTTACTTACCCTACATTATTCATCTCATATGCATACGTATATACTGTACTCTTTATCATCGACTGCATCCTTATGTAATACATGTATCACTAGCCACTTTAACTATGCCACTTTGTTTACATACTCATCTCATATGTATATACTGTACTCGACACCATCTACTGTATCTTGCCTATGCTGCTCTGTACCATCACTCATTCATATATCCTTATGTACATATTCTTTATCCCCTTACACTGTGTATACGACAGTAGTTTTGGAATTGTTAGTTAGATTACTTGTTGGTTATTACTGCATTGTCGGAACTAGAAGCACAAGCATTTTGCTACACTCGTATTAACATCTGCTAACCATGTGTATGTGACAAATAACATTTGATTTGATTTGATGCTCTAAATTCAATCACCTTCATCCTCATCATTCAGTTCAATGAAATTCAATTTTGAAGTCGTGCACAATTATCAGTTCTATTTAGTTTGTCGCCCATTCATTGTCAGTTAGACACAGTAGCACCTTGGGACCCAAAAGCATAATCCGTGCTCTAACTCCCCCTTGCGCTGGTCTGGAGCAATGAAGTGGTGACACAGGGTACCGTACTAAACCACAAATTACCTCTAAGTTCCGCAGCATAATCGCAAAACTTTTAGTTGAGCAACTTTTAGTTGGGCAGAATGATATGAGGTTTCATGTGTGGTTGGAGGTGTGTCTTTGTCAGTTTCGCTCAGTAACAAACTAATGAAAATGTTATTATTTTATTTGAAATATACAAATCGTATTCTAATGCTACCCAAGACCTTCATAAACACAATAAAATCATTTTTGCGATACCATATAGTAAATATATTTGTTACCCTGTTAGAATGTTACAGTCAGAATCACTGCTCATTATCTTGAAGGGGGGTCCGTCAAGGCGCAGCGTTTCTACAGTTAATAGATTATGTAAAACATGACAGCCAACAGATTTCAGGCAACTCGTGAAATCAGCCTACTTAAAGTATAACTTTACTCAAAAACTCTATTTTGGTAATTAGTCCTCAAACATTTGAGTTAACTGTCAGTTGGTGAGGTCCCTTATCCATTTAAAAAGTGCTTAGTAATCCGCAAGGAAAATAGGCTATTGATTCAAAATGGATGACAAATAGTCAAAAATAGTCAAACAATAGTCAATAGTCAAACAATACCAAGTTTTAGTAGACAAGGAGATGGGGAGGTAGCAGGCTGCTGGGTAGAAAAGAAAGACAGAAAAAGAGAGAAAGATATTGTAGTGAGACACACCTGAGATTGGGAGGTCGTTCCCCCACTTTCTCTTGATCGTGTGTCTCTCATGTTGTCCCCGGCAAGCTTGTGACTGCTCTGAGAGAGGTAGAGGAGGGAAATTGTGTGAGTATGCACAGCATACATTATATATTTTTAACCAGAGCCCTCTGACACAGATGCATAGGGAGGGATACACAGTTGGGGAATCAAGTTGACTGAGTAGAGAGACGGGCTCCACAAATGAGTGAATTTTGCATTGCATTAACTTGACAAAATAATATATCCTAAAGATCGGGGGTGGGGGGGTATCAAACTGTACCAAAGATGGTGGATAAATGAAGATGTCTTACCTAGACCGTTCTGGTCTACTTAATGGGTGGGTCACCGGTAGACACCAATGTGATAGCAGCTTGGTCTGGTCAACTTCAATGACTGGTGTAAACCAGAAGAAAGAAGCAAAGGAGATGTCTCGCTTCCTCTTCCTTCTCTGACTATACTCATCGAGGACTGCAGGTGGGTTTTCATCTCCACCTCTGGCAATGCACATTGCTGATTGGCTGGTTTTAAAGGTCTAAATTAGAAACTAATCAGAAAGACTGTAGCCATTCAGGGCTGTCTGACAACATTTCTAAAATCAAATCATTCAGGGCTGTCTGACAACGTTTCTAAAATCAAATCATTCAGGGCTGTCTGACAACGTTTCTAAAATCAAATCATTCAGGGCTGTCTGACAACGTTTCTAAAATCAAATCATTCAGGGCTGTCTGACAACGTTTCTAAAATCAAATCATTCAGGGCTGTCTGACAACGTTTCTAAAATCAAATCATTCAGGGCTGTCTGACAACGTTTCTAAAATCAAATCATTCAGGGCTGTCTGACAACGTTTCTAAAATCAAATCATTCAGGGCTGTCTGACAACGTTTCTAAAATCAAATCATTCAGGGCTGTCTGACAACGTTTCTAAAATCAAATCATTCAGGGCTGTCTGACAACGTTTCTAAAATCAAATCATTCAGGGCTGTCTGACAACGTTTCTAAAATCAAATCGTTCAGGGCTGTCTGACAACGTTTCTAAAATCAAATCAAATGTCATTGGTCACATACACATGGTTAGCACATGTTATTGCGTGTGTAGCGAAATGCTTATCGTTCTAGATCCGACAGTGCAGCAGTATCTAACAGGTAATATCAACAATTCCACAACAAAACCTAAGACACACAATCTAGTAATGGAATAAGAATATATAAATGTCCAAATATATGGATGAGCAGTGAGAGAGCGGATAAGATGCAATAGATATGTATATTCTGTATACTGTATCCTATACTATGAGATGAGCAGTGAGAGAGAGGATAAGATGCAATAGATATGTATATTCTGTATACTGTATCCTATACTATGAGATGTGCAGTGAGAGAGAGGATAAGATGCAATAGATATGTATATTCTGTATACTGTATCCTATACTATGAGATGAGCAGTGAGAGAGAGGATAAGATGCAATAGATATGTATATTCTGTATACTGTATCCTATACTATGAGATGAGCAGTGAGAGAGAGGATAAGATGCAATAGATATGTATATTCTGTATACTGTATCCTATACTATGAGATGAGCAATGCAAGATATGTAAACATTATTAAAGTGACTTGTGTTCCATTTATTAAAGTGGCCAATGATTTCAAGTCTGTAAGTAGGTAGCCACCTCACTGTGTTAGTGATGGCTGTTAAACAATCTGATGACCTTGAGATAGAAGCTGTTTTTCAATCTCTCGGTCCCAGCTTTGATGCACCTGTACTGACCTCGCCTTCTGGATGGAAGCGGGGTGAACAGACAGTGGCTTGGGCGGTTATTGTCCTTGATCTTTTTGGCCTTCCTGTGACATTGGGTGCTGTAGGTGTCCTGGAGGGTAGGTAGTTTGCCCCCGGTGATGCTTTCTGCAAACCGCACCACCCTCTGGAGAGCCCTGCGGTTGTGGGTAGTGCAGTTGCCGTACCAGGCAGTGATACAGCCCGACAAGATGCTCTCAGTAGTGCACCTGTAAAAGGTAATGAGGGTTTTCGATGACATACCCCATTTTTTCAGCCTCCTGAGGTTGAAGAGGTGCTGTTGTGCCTTTTTCACCACACTGGACAATTTCAGTTCGTCTGTGATGTGTACACCAAGGAACTTAATACTTTCCACCTTCTCCACTGCTGTCCCGTCGATGTGGATAGGGGGGTGCTGTCACGTTCGTTGTAAGGATCGGACCAAGGCGCAGCGTGAGTAGAGTTCCACATAATTTTAATAAATTGAAACTCACTGAACAGGACGAACGAACGAACGAACGAACGAACGAACGAACGAACGAACGAACGAACGGTGAAGCTACTGAATGCACTAAGGCAACTATACATAGACAAAATCCCACAACACAAATCAGAAAAATGGCTACCTAAATATGATCCCCAATCAGAGACAACGATAAACAGCTGTCTCTGATGGGGAACCATATCAGGCCAACATAGACATACAAAAACCCTAGACCTACAAAAACTAGAGTACCCACCCTAGCCACACCCTGACCTAACCAAAATATATAGAAAAACAGATATATCTAAGGTCAGGGCATGACAGGTGCTCCATTTGCTGTTTCCTGAAGTCCACAATCATCTCTTCTGTTTTGCTGACATTGAGTGAGAGATTCTTTTCCTGACACCACTCTCTGAGAGCCCTCACCTCCTCCCTGTAGGCTGTCTCGTCGTTGGTGGTAATCAAGCCTACAACTGTTGTGTCGTCTGCAAACTTGATGATTGAGTTGGAAGCGTGCTTGGCCATGCAGTCGTGGGTGAACAGGGAGTACAGGAGGGGGATGAGCACGCACTCTTGTTGGACCCCAGTGTTGAGGATCAGGAGAGTGGAGGTGATGTTTTCTAACTTAACCACCTGGGCGCGGCCCGTCAGGAAGTCCAGGACCCAATTGCACGGGGCAAGGTCGAGACCCAGGGTCTCAAGCTTAATGATGAGTTTGGAGGGTGCTATGCTGTTGAATGCTGAGCTGTAGTCAATGAACAGCATTCTTACATTGGTATTCCTCTTGTCCAGATGGGATAGGGCAGTGTGCAGTGTGATGGTGATTGCATCGTCTCTGGACCTACTGGAGAGGTAAGAAAATTTAAGTGGGTTTAGGGTGATGAATAGGGTAGAGGTGATATGATCCTTGACTAGTCTCTCAAAGCACTTCATGATGACAGAAGTGAGTTCTACGGGGCGATAGTCATTTAGTTCAGTTACTTTAGCTTTCTTGGGAATAGGAACAATGGTGGCCATCTTGAAGCATGTGGGTACAACAGACTGGGATAGGGATTGATTGAATATGCCTGTAAACACACCAGCCAGCATGTCTGCCCATGCTCTGAGCATGAGGCTAGGGATGCCGTCTGGGTCCGCAGCCTTGTGAGGGTGAACACGTTTAAATGTTTTCTAGAGAGAACATCCTTGTTTCTTCTGTCCTTGTTTCCTCCACTCCTCTCAAAACTCTTTGAAGGAGAGGATCCAAGATCCCTCCCTCGGACTTCAATTGGCTTTGACAGGAATTGAGGATACGAGGACAGAGGAAACAAGGATTTGATAGCTAGTAACAAATGTTACGTATGTAACCATGGTTATGTGAGCTATTGGATCACTCCGATATGGTATCCCTCAGCACGACGGATTACATTCCGAGTAAGGATTTCAGATTGGTCCTGTGTACCGAGTACCAGATTGGTCCTGTGTACCGGGTAGTGCTGAGAGAAGCTTCAGAACACACCAGCTCTCACCCCCTTTAATAGCAAGGAGTGGGATAGCCACTTCAATAGGGTCCTCAAACATGCACTCATCACCAACAGTTGACGGTGTCTGTGTTGTGTTGTGTGTCGGTTATGGGAGTTGAACCATTGCTGGAGTGGCCTGATGGAGAATGCCCAGCCAAACCAACAGTGAAGCCACCGTCAGTAGGCCAAGTAATTGTTGGCACTCTAACACCGGCATGGCTCCATTTTGTTACTCTCACCTGAGGGAGTCGTGCCCTCATGAGAGTCGAGTCTATGGACATCCCAAGGTAAAGGTAGGGGCTCCCGAGTGGTCTAAGGCACTGCATCTCAGTGCTAGAGGCGTCACTGCAGACCCTGGTTCGATTCCAAGCTGTATCACAACTGGCCGTGGGATGGTCCCATAGGGTGGTGCAAAATTGGCCCAGTGTCATCAGGGTTAGGGTTTGGCCGGAGTAGGCCGTCATTGTAAATAAGAATTAGTTCTTAATTAACTGACTTGCCTAATTAAATAAAGGTTAAATACAATTAAATAATTTAAAAAGATAGGGGTCAGGTGACTCTTCTCCTAGTTTAGCGTGAGGCCCAGAATATACTCTTGTCCGTTGTGGCCTGTTTCCTGGATGGGCAGAATATCCAATCGTCCAGGTAAGACAGTTACTCCTTCAGTAGAATGTGCCACCACAGCAAAAGGCAAAAGCCAGCAGGCCAATATAAATTCTGCAATAACAGTGTTCACCATGCAATGTAAGAGTCTGGTTGAATAGGCCCTGGTCCAGAACTCTCTCACCATAGTAAACGAAAACTGATAAAGGTTTCGTACTATCTGTGAAAACCAAGTGCCCATTGCACTAGCCAGGCACAACACACTGGGGGAAGCTCCTAGTTCACCCGCAACAGCACTGTAAAGTAGTGCAACAGAACTACAGTAAACCCAGTGTAATAGAGCTGAGATGTGTTTCCATGAGAAACTATGATAGTTACTGTCTGCACTGTAAAGTAGTGCAACAGAACTACAGTAAACCCAGTGTAATAGAGCTGAGATGTGTTTCCATGAGAAACTATGATAGTTACTGTCTGCACTGTAAAGTAGTGCAACAGAACTACAGTAAACCCAGTGTAATAGAGCTGAGATGTGTTTCCATGAGAAACTATGATAGTTACTGTCTGCACTGTAAAGTAGTGCAACAGAACTACAGTAAACCCAGTGTAATAGAGCTGAGATGTGTTTCCATGGGAAACTATGATAGTTACTGTCTGCACTGTAAAGTAGTGCAACAGAACTACAGTAAACCCAGTGTAATAGAGCTGAGATGTGTTTCCATGGGAAACTATGATAGTTACTGTCTGCACTGTTAGATAGTGTAATAGAAGGTCGACGACATCCGATCCTCGTTTGCTAAGTCAAACGGCACCGCTGGTTCTGCTCACACTGCCCTACCCTGTGCTCTGACCTCTTTCTCCCCTCTCTCTCCAGATGAAATCTCGCGTCTTGTGACGGCCGGCCGCCCAACAACCTGCCCGCTTGACCCTATCCCCTCCTCTCTTCTCCAGACCATTTCCGGAGACCTTCTCCCTTACCTCACCTCGCTCATCAACTCATCCCTGACCGCTGGCTACGTCCCTTCCGTCTTCAAGAGAGCGAGAGTTGCACCCCTTCTGAAAAAACCTACACTCGATCCCTCCGATGTCAACAACTACAGACCAGTATCCCTTCTTTCTTTTCTCTCCAAAACTCTTGAACGTGCCGTCCTTGGCCAGCTCTCCCGCTATCTCTCTCTGAATGACCTTCTCGATCCAAATCAGTCAGGTTTCAAGACTAGTCATTCAACTGAGACTGCTCTTCTCTGTATCACGGAGGCGCTCCGCACCGCTAAAGCTAACTCTCTCTCCTCTGCTCTCATCCTTCTAGACCTATCGGCTGCCTTCGATACTGTGAACCATCAGATCCTCCTCTCCACCCTCTCCGAGTTGGGCATCTCCGGCGCGGCCCACGCTTGGATTGCGTCCTACCTGACAGGTCGCTCCTACCAGGTGGCGTGGCGAGAATCTGTCTCCTCACCACGCGCTCTCACCACTGGTGTCCCCCAGGGCTCTGTTCTAGGCCCTCTACTATTCTCGCTATACACCAAGTCACTTGGCTCTGTCATAACCTCACATGGTCTCTCCTATCATTGCTATGCAGACGACACACAATTAATCTTCTCCTTTCCCCTTCTGATGACCAGGTGGCGAATCGCATCTCTGCATGTCTGGCAGACATATCAGTGTGGATGACGGATCACCACCTCAAGCTGAACCTCGGCAAGACGGAGCTGCTCTTCCTCCCGGGGAAGGACTGCCCGTTCCATGATCTCGCCATCACGGTTGACAACTCCATTGTGTCCTCCTCCCAGAGCGCTAAGAACCTTGGTGTGATCCTGGACAACACCCTGTCGTTCTCAACTAACATCAAGGCGGTGGCCCGTTCCTGTAGGTTCATGCTCTACAACATCCGCAGAGTTCGACCCTGCCTCACACAGGAAGCGGCGCAGGTCCTAATCCAGGCACTTGTCATCTCCCGTCTGGATTACTGCAACTCGCTGTTGGCTGGGCTCCCTGCCTGTGCCATTAAACCCCTACAACTCATCCAGAACGCCGCAGCCCGTCTGGTGTTCAACCTTCCCAAGTTCTCTCACGTCACCCCGCTCCTCCGCTCTCCCACTGGCTTCCAGTTGAAGCTCGCATCCGCTACAAGACCATGGTGCTTGCCTACGGAGCTGTGAGGGGAACGGCACCTCAGTACCTCCAGGCTCTGATCAGGCCCTACACCCAAACAAGGGCACTGCGTTCATCCACCTCTGGCCTGCTCGCCTCCCTACCACTGAGGAAGTACAGTTCCCGCTCAGCCCAGTCAAAACTGTTCGCTGCTCTGGCCCCCCAATGGTGGAACAAACTCCCTCACGACGACAGGACAGCAGAGTCAATCACCACCTTCCGGAGACACCTGAAACCCCACCTCTTTAAGGAATACCTAGGATAGGATAAGTAATCCTTCTCACCCCCCCCCCCCTTTAAGATTTAGATGCACTATTGTAAAGTGACTGTTCTACTGGATGTCATAAGGTGAATGCACCATTTTGTAAGTCGCTCTGGATAAGAGCGTCTGCTAAATGACTTAAATGTAATGTAAATGTAGAAAGTATTGCAACCCAGCAACTGGGATAGGAGATCAGCTGTGTAATGTCACTATGGCGGGACTAGCATAAACTCAACCCAATAGTGGAAAATGAAGCCACAAGTGTAGTATTGCTGTGTCTATAGTGTACACTGCACAATACTGTATATTAGTAAGGAGACGTGGAGTGTGAACTGCCTGACTGTGAAGGGACAGGGTATTCTAACTCACATACGTTTATAGCTTATCTCCGCTATATAGGTGGGGGTTCAGGTTGGCAGGACTTAAGGGGAAGTGTTAATAACTGTGCTTAGTCCTGCATAGCTCATCCACCGGGGAGCACAAGAGTCGAGGCAAGATGGCTGTGCCCTGTGTGAGATGAAACATGGTGCGCCTCGCAACACCTTGCTTACTCCTAGGGGAGAACTGCAAAAAGACAGCGAAGCATACACAGTTTCCCGATCTTACGGGGTTGGCAGGGTGCCAGAGCCCGAAGGCTAAAATGGGAGGGTTCCGGCAGACAGACAAGTTACACAGACAACTAGGACAAACCCTCAGCGCCACCAAACCAATACCACCCAGATTGGTAGACTGTAACAAGTAATTAAAACAAGGACAAACCCCAAACGAAATGGCACAAGCCAAACCGAGTGGAGGGACAGTAGAGCACCCTGATGGAGAGGCTAGCTAGCTAGCTGCTACAAGCTATTGAATAGCTGCAGGTTTACTTCTGATAGACTCTTCTGATGGAGAGGCTCGCTAGCTAGCTGCTATAAGCTATTGAATATCTGTGGGTATACTTCTGCTGTTGTACACTCTAATAGAGCTCTTACCAAGCGAATCCTATCTGGAATGAGCCAAGAAAAGGAAGAGGTGGAAGTAGTGCGAGGGTCAGCCACAATCTAAGCACTACCCGTTACACGGGACCAATCTGAAAACCTTACTCGGAATGTATCCGTGCTGAAGGATACCATATTGGAGTGATCTAATATAGTGCTACATAACGTTTTCAGTCAGAGCCCAGGAGTTGAGTTTGACAAGGGAGACAGTTTGTGCTGCAGTACTAGTGTGAAACAGCAGAGGGAGCGTCTCAGTGTGTGTCTTCAGGCCAGATACATTCCGTCTTCAGTAAAATAGGTCAGAGAACTATCAGGCACTTTTGCCTACACACAGACACACACACATGCAGGCACACACACACACACACGCACACACACACACATGCATACACATAATTTTCCATCTCTTTATCCCCCTTTCCCAGCCTTCATTAATACCATTCCACTTCCCCTCTATGTTTACACCTTTCTGCTCTTTGTTTTCTCCTCTCCTCCTCTCCCCCTCTTTCCTCTCTCCTCCTCTCCTCTCCCCCTCTTTCCTCTCTCCTCCTCTCCCCTCCCTTACCTAACTGCTCTGCTCAGCAAAACTCTGAAACTTCAGCCGTCACCAAACCCCAACAGCATTGCCACAGACCCAAGCATTCTGATACTGCGCTTAGCTACTTGGCTAATGCGGTAACCTTGAGTCTGTGGAGGGTGTGTGTGTGTTTGTCATATTTTTATGAATGCAGATCAATAGCAGCGCAAGGTCACTTTAAAATTCAATTAATAACTAAGTAGTGATCAACATTACATCCCCAGTGCCCCTCACCACCCCTGAAGGAGCAGGCCAAAGACATATAATTACTAGAATGGGTAATGGAGCAGCCCATACATAACCCAATCTCACTGCAGGAGAGGGAGATAGAGAGGAAGAAGAGGACAGAAACAGACAGGACAAGAGAATGAGAGGAGGATAGAGAGGAGAGAGGAAGAAGGGGACAGAAACAGACAGGACAAGAGAATGAGAGGAGGATAGAGAGGAGAGAGGAAGAAGGGGACAGAAAGACAGGACAAGAGAATGAGAGGAGGATAGAGAGGAGAGAGGAAGAAGGGGACAGAAACAGACAGGACAAGAGAATGAGAGGAGGATAGTGAGGAGAGAGGAAGAAGGGGACAGAAACAGACAGGACAAGAGAATGAGAGGAGGATAGATAGGAGAGAGGAAGAAGGGGACAGAAAGACAGGACAAGAGAATGAGAGGAGGATAGAGAGGAGAGAGGAAGAAGGGGACAGAAACAGACAGGACAAGAGAATGAGAGGAGGATAGAGAGAAGAGAGGAAGAAGGGGACAGAAACAGACAGGACAAGAGAATGAGGGGATAGAGAGGAGAGAGGAAGAAGGGGACAGAAACAGACAGGACAAGAGGAAGAGGGGGGATAGAGAGGAGAGAGGAAAAAGGGGATAGAAACAGACAGGACAAGAGGAAGAGAGGGGGATAGAGAGGAGAGAGGAAGAAGGGGATAGAAACAGACAGGACAAGAGGAAGAGAGGGAGATAGAGAGGAGAGAGGAAGAAGGGGACAGAAACAGACAGGACAAGAGGAAGAGAGGGGGATAGAGAGGAGAGAGGAAGAAGGGGACAGAAACAGACAGGACAAGAGGAAGAGGGGGGATAGAGAGGAGAGAGGAAGAAGGGGATAGAAACAGACAGGACAAGAGGAAGAGAGGGGGCGAGAGAGGAGAGAGGAAGAAGGGGATAGAAACAGACAGGACAAGAGGAAGAGAGGGGGATAGAGAGGAGAGAGGAAGAAGGGGATATAAACAGACAGGACAAGAGGAAGAGAGGGGGATAAAGAGGAGAGAGGAAGAAGGGGATAGAAACAGACAGGACAAGAGGAAGAGAGGGGGATAGAGAGGAGAGGGGAAGAAGGGGATAGAAACAGACAGGACAAGAGGAAGAGAGGGGGATAGAGAGGAGAGAGGAAGAAGGGGATAGAAACAGACAGGACAAGAGGAAGAGAGGGGGATAGAGAGGAGAGGGGAAGAAGGGGATAGAAACAGACAGGACAAGAGGAAGAGAGGGGGATAGAGAGGAGAGGGGAAGAAGGGGATAGAAACAGACAGGACAAGAGGAAGAGAGGGGGATAGAGAGGAGAGAGGAAGAAGGGGATAAAAACAGACAGGACAAGAGGAAGAGAGGGGAATGGAGAGGAGAGGGGAAGAAGGGGATAGAAACAGACAGGACAATAGGAAGAGAGGGAGATAGAGAGGAGAGGGGAAGAAGGGGATAGAAACAGACAGGACAAGAGGAAGAGAGGGGGATAGAGAGGAGAGGGGAAGAAGGGGATAGAAACAGACAGGACAAGAGCAAGAGAGGGGGATAGAGAGGAGAGGGGAAGAAGGGGATAGAAACAGACAGGACAAGAGCAAGAGAGGGGGATAGAGAGGAGAGAGGAAGAAGGGGATAGAAACAGACAGGACAAGAGGAAGAGAGGGGAATAGAGAGGAGAGGGGAAGAAGGGGATAGAAACAGACAGGACAAGAGGAAGAGAGGGGGATAGAGAGGAGAGAGGAAGAAGGGGATAGAAACAGACAGGACAAGAGGAAGAGAGGGGGATAGAGAGGAGAGGGGAAGAAGGGGATAGAAACAGACAGGACAAGATGAGGGGAGGGGATAGAGAGGAGAGAGGAAGAAGGGGATAGAAACAGACAGGACAAGAGGAGGGGAGGGGGATAGAGAGGAGAGAGGAAGAAGGGGACAGAAACAGACAGGACAAGAGGAAGAGAGGGGGATAGAGAGGAGAGAGGAAGAAGGGGATAGAAACAGACAGGACAAGAGGAAGAGAGGGGGATAAAGAGGGGTACAGAAACTTACCCCTCTTTACGGAATGAGAGAAGGCGAGGGGGATAGATAGATTCCAACCTGTATTATTAACGACAAAGTGTGTGTTTGGAGATTAGTTTTGTCTGAAATGAATGTCTCCCCAACATACCATGGTTTATTAATGCTAAATAGATGGGGGATCCAACAAAGGCATATTTCTATTTGGTATCACCATCTGCATGTGGGGGGGGGTTGTGTGAGTCTATGTGTGTGTGTATCCATTTGTGCATAGAAAGGTGTTTGTCTGTCTCCAAAAATATTTTCCTCAATATGTGTCCTATAAAGTGTACACTGCATACAACAGCATTCAGAAACGTTATGTTTAACAAGCTTATACTGTATCTAAAATGTAATGTATTGTGTTTAGAGAAAGAAAAAGAGAGACAGATACTGTAGAGTATGACATATGTTGAGGCTGTAAGTCCCTCCAGGTCACCCATTTACAAGTCAGTATTCAACATCCATCCATGTCTGAGCATGTTGGTAGATGACGTGGAAACCGACCACTAGGGGCAACAGTGAGCGCTGTTACCTTCAAATAGGTTTCGGTTTTGCTAGGGCATTGTGGAGGGGGGTGGCGGATAGGCGTAAGCATCTGCCTCTGATTTCAAAGGTTGCCAGTTTGAATCCAGCAATATAAAGTGGTTTTTGTTGTTGTTTGTTTTAAGCCTAACCTTAACCTTTACCATTCCCAGTTAATGCCTCAATTTAACCCCAACCTTTAAAAATGTTGAGTTAATGACTAACCTTAACCTTTACCATTCCCAGTTAATGCCTCAATTTAACCCCAACCTTTAAAAATGTTGAGTTAATGACTAACCTTTACCATTCCCAGTTAATGCCTCAATTTAACCCCAACCTTTAAAAATGTTGAGTTAATGACTAACCTTAACCTTTACCATTCCCAGTTAATGCCTCAATTTAACCCCAACCTTTAAAAATGTTGAGTTAATGACTAACCTTAACCTTTACCATTCCCAGTTAATGCCTCAATTTAACCCCAACCTTTAAAAATGTTGAGTTAATGACTAAACTTAACCTTGAACATTTTGAAATTTGATGTTCGCAACAACTTTGACATTTGAGAAACATGTATGAACATCAAATTCTGACGTGAGACTGTGAGAGCTAGTTGGTAAGTTAGTTGTGTTTGGAACCTGTGCTACTTCTCCATCAGCACAAAGGCCTGTGCTACTTCTCCATCAGCACAAAGGCCTGTGCTACTCCTCCATCAGCACAAAGGCCTGTGCTACTTCTCCATCAGCACATGGGCCTGTGCTACTTCTCCATCAGCACAAAGGCCTGTGCTACTTCTCCATCAGCACAAAGGCCTGTGCTACTTCTCCATCAGCACAAAGGCCTGTGCTACTTCTCCATCAGCACATGGGCCTGTGCTACTTTTCCATCAGCACATGGGCCTGTGCTACTTCTCCATCAGCACAAAGGCCTGTGCTACTTCTCCATCAGCACATGGGCCTGTGCTACTTCTCCATCAGCACATGGGCCTGTGCTACTTCTCCATCAGCACAAAGGCCTGTGCTACTTCTCCATCAGCACAAAGGCCTGTGCTACTTCTCCATCAGCACAAAGGCCTGTGCTACTTCTCCATCAGCACAAAGGCCTGTGCTACTGCTCCATCAGCACAAAGGCCTGTGCTACTTCTCCATCAGCACAAAGGCCTGTGCTACTTCTCCATCAGCACAAGCGCCTGTGCTACTTCTCCATCAGCACAAAGGTCTGTGCTACTTCTCCATCAGCACAAAGGCCTGTGTGTTAAATATACATGTGGAGACACCACTCAGTCTTAATATTTAAAATAGCCTGGAGTCAGACCCACTTGAACACGCCAACAATAGACCATGTGTACCAAACTGGTTGCCTGCCTGCCTGCCTGCCTGCCTGCCTGCCTGCCTGCCTGCCTGCCGCACGCACGCACGCACGCACGCACGCACGCACACACACACACACACACACACACACACACACACATGCACACACACATCTCTAACACACACTCCTAAGAGAAAAATGCTGTTAAACCATAGGTTGGCATCTGGGTTTGTTTGTGGTGTCCATGCCAGTCCGAGGTGGAAGCAGAGTGTCAGAGAGAGAGAGAGAAAGAAAGAGAGAGAGAGATAAAGAAAGAGAGAGAGAGATAAATAGAGAGAGAGAGAGAGAGACCAGAGCCAGAGAGACCTGGGTCATCCAGGCGTTAATTACAGTCTGCTAATGACCTCGGAGACGCGTCATTAAGCAAAACGATGAGGAGAGGACTCCTCTCTCTCTCCTTCTCTCCTTCATTCTCTCCTTCTCTTGATCCTGGCCTCTTCTGGCCCAATTAGCATTGCCCTGCTCCCTTTCTCTCCATCTTTCACTCTCTCTCTATTCCACTGTCCTACTCTCCTCCCTCTCTCCATATTTTACCGCTCTCTCTCTCTCTCCCCTTCCCCCTCTACCAGATCTCTCTCTCCCCTTCCCCCTCTACCAGATCTCTCTCTCCCCTTCCCCCTCTACCAGATCTCTCTCTCCCCTTCCCCCTCTACCAGATCTCTCTCTCCCCTTCCCCCTCTAACCATTTCCTAAACAGACTCTAAACACAGAGAGAGGCGTGAAGGAACATGGCCATCCGCTCTACTCCTCCAACACACTCATTATGTAAGTGTGTGTGTGTGAAGTAACATGACACGGGCCATCAGCTCTGCTCCTGCTCCAAAACGTTCATTAAGAGAGACGGACAGTGGAGATGGCCGCTAAACAGGCCACACACACACACACACACACACACACACACACACACACACACACACACACACACACACACACACACACACACACACACACACACACACACACACACACACACACACACACACACACACACACACACACACACACACACACACACACACACACACACACACACACACACACACACACACACACACACACGCCCCAGAAGTCTCTTCACCACTCCTCACACATTGCATGCATCCCAAATCGCATCCTCTTCCTTTATTTAGTTCATTACTTTTGACCTAGACGTATACAGCTCTGGTCAGAAGTAGTGCACTATATATATAGGGAATAGGGTGAGAGAAGAGGGTGTCATTTGAGACGCATCCCATGACTAATGTGGCATCACAAGCTGTCAGCCGTGCTCTGGTGAGCACTCTATCGGTCTCCTCTCCATCCCTTTCTCTCTCTTCACAGGTCTTCTGACCTTAAACAACCCTGGAGTGATAGGGTGTGCTCTTAGGAGCCCTGGTCTAAAGTAGTGCACTATATAGGGGGTGGGGTTTGCTCTTAGGAGCCCTGGTCTAAAGTAGTACACTATATAGGGGGTGGGGTGTACTCTTAGGAGCCCTGGTCTAAAGTAGTGCACTATATAGGGGGTGGGGTTTGCTCTTAGGAGCCCTGGTCTAAAGTAGTGCACTATATAGGGGGTGGGATGTGCTCTTAGGAGCCCTGGTCTAAAGTAGTGCACTATATAGGGGGTGGGGTGTGCTCTTAGAAGCCCTGGTCTAAAGTAGTGCACTATATAGGGGGTGGGATGTGCTCTTAGGAGCCCTGGTCTAAAGTAGTGCACTATATAGGGGGTGGGGTGTGCTCTTAGGAGCCCTGGTCTAAAGTAGTGCACTATATAGGGGGTGGGGTTTGCTCTTAGGAGCCCTGGTCTAAAGTAGTGCACTATATAGGGGGTGGGGTGTACTCTTAGGAGCCCTGGTCTAAAGTAGTGCACTATATAGGGTGGGTGTGCTCTTAGGAGCCCTGGTCTAAAGTAGTGCACTATATAGGGGATAGGGTGCCATTTGGGACACACAGAGGCCGTACATCTCTATTTTCACTTTTAAAAAACACAACACATTTTAGGGATAATGTAGACTCAAATACTCAAAGAGTCCCTGTTTCAGTCTCTCTCCTCTGTGACCATTGACACTGACCTAGAGCCAGCATCCCCTCCCTAATCGAACCCCTAACCATTAGGGGGGGAATACAACGGACCTTAGATCAGTGTCTTGGAGTAACACCCATTAAGTTATGTGTGGGATAGGAGATCAGCTGTTCTTAAGTCAGTTGTTGTGGTCGGTGTGCCAGTCCGTCCATCTGGAGGACTATAGCTCACGGGTCTGGGCCAATCATCCACCACCGGAAGAGAGAGGGAGAGGGAGGGAGGAGAAAGTGCGAGAGGGAGGGAGGGAGGTAGGAGAAAGTGCGAAAGGGAGGGAGGGAGGGGGATATAATTGTCTGGAGGATTGAGGGGTGGGGAATCTGGGGATGGAGAGAGAGAGCGAGAGATATGAATAGGGAGGGAGAGAAGGAGGGATAAAACACAACTATTTTCCTGAGCCAGCTGTATCAGTTGTAGCTTGTGTAGAGGGTGTTTTCTCCTTCAGGTCTGCAAAGGACAAACAGTACACTGCTAGGCTACTAGACTTCAAGTGGAACTGACAGCATTTTAGCAACATGAAATATTATTCAAATGTGTTAATATAGACCATAGACACCCAGGAAGAATATTACACTTTTTATTTTAAAAATTCTGTCAAGCGAGCACTTAGATATGGTCATTTTCACGTTTTCATAAAGTCTTAGAATGTTTGGGAATGACATATACTAGTGATGTGCGAGTTGACTCATAACCTGCAGTCTCAGTGGTTATATCAGTGGTTATATACGCAGGCCGGACTGGTTTAGGGTCATTATATATTGTGTGGCTGAAGGACGTATAATGATTGTTCAAATTATATGCTGTAGGCTACATTGCGTTGTGCCTAAGAACAGCTCTTAGCCGTGGTATATTGGCCACATACCACACCCCCTTATTTCTTAACTA
Organism: Oncorhynchus keta; assembly: GCF_023373465.1. Classification (NCBI taxonomy): domain Eukaryota; kingdom Metazoa; phylum Chordata; class Actinopteri; order Salmoniformes; family Salmonidae; genus Oncorhynchus; species Oncorhynchus keta. The sequence continues at coordinate 16,787,177 of NC_068429.1, forward strand.
TCCTTCAGTGTACTGCAGTTATACTGTACTCTGACTGCAATCTTTTTTTGTAAGGGTCGCCACTGAAAATGTATATGAGGCGAAAAAGTCACTCACTCACACCTCCAAAGACATGACACCCTCCACTAGCTAGCTACCGTAGCTATCTAACATGAGGCTCTGTGTTTTTAGCTTGCTAAAAAAAAATATGCAAGCCTATTAGCCACGTTATGACTGACTTGTGGTCATTGCCCTTGCTAGTTTGATTATGTTGACATTCACAGCCTTAGTTATATTCGACAGTTTTTGTCCAAAATATTGAGTCATTGAAACTGAAACAGTGTATCCTGAATGGAGACAGCAAACAATGACCCAGGCCAGCTGGGATTTACAACCTGATAGAAATGTATTGGGACTACCAAGAAATGTATTGGGACTACCAAGAAATGTATTGGGACTACCAAGAAATGTACTGGGACTACCAAGAAATGTATTGGGACTACCAAGAAATGTACTGGGACTACCAAGAAATGTATTGGGACTACCAAGAAATGTACTGGGACTACCAAGAAATGTACTGAGACTACCAAGAAATGTATTGGGACTACCAAGAAATGTACTGGGACTACCAAGAAATGTATTGGGACTACCAAGAAATGTACTGGGACTACCAAGAAATGTATTGGGACTACCAAGAAATGTATTGGGACTACCAAGAAATGTACTGGGACTACCAAGAAATGTATTGGGACTACCAAGAAATGTACTGGGACTACCAAGAAATGTATTGGGACTACCAAGAAATGCACTGGGACTACCAAGAAATGTATTGGGACTACCAAGAAATGTACTGGGACTACCAAGAAATGTATTGGGACTACCAAGAAATGTATTGGGACTACCAAGAAATGTATTGGGACTACCAAGAAATGCACTGGGACTACCAAGAAATGTATTGGGACTACCAAGAAATGTATTGGGACTACCAAGAAATGTATTGGGACTACCAAGAAATGTTTTGGGACTACCAAGAAATGTATTGGTGAATTATATTAATCATGCATCCATCTATTAGTGTAGTGAAGCTACTGGACTTAACACTGCCACTCTCAACATTACAGTACAGGTGAAGCTACTGGACTTAACACTGCCACTCTCAACATTACAGTACAGGTGAAGCTGACTAGATATAACAAACAACTGTGGTACATCTGTATCTGACATCAGGGTCCATATCTCAGAGTAGAAATGCTGATCTAGAATCATATCCCCCTATCCATTCATTCAAAAGTGGTCCCACTGTAGATCAGTTCTTCTACTCTGAGACGCTTTATCAATACAGGCCCCAAATTAAACTACTGCTAACATTCTACTCCTTAAAACAAAATGATACCATGCCAGGCCAGACAAAAACTATTGAATACCCAATTATAGCGGTTCCCATAATAATGATATATCGCTAGTTTTAAAATGCATGTCATGCAAACAGAAATGACTTAATGTAGATGTAACTGAGGCAACAAGACAGAGCTGTCAATCACAGGCTCTCCTTAACTCTGGTTGGCTGACAGGGGTTCCTCTGTGGCCAGACTTCCTCTGCTACTACACTCGGGTAGGCCAGGCGGCTGTCAACGATCCACCCGTCAACTTCCTGAATCTATATCCTGGCTGGAAGCCACAAGGTGTCTTGACTAAAAGATACTCAGAAATGGTCCTAGTTAGAAGACACCCAGACAGTGTCCTGGTTAGAAGACACTGAGAAGGTGTCCTGGCTAGAAGACACTCAGATGGTGTCCTGGCCAGAAGACACTGAGAAGGTGTCCTGGTTAGAAGAGTTTTGTTTCTCAGATGCTGTACTACTGTAATGTCTTATCCTCTAGTCAGAGAAGGTGACGTATACAGCAGGAAGAGTAAATGTAAAATGCACCTCTAGCTCTGCTCTCTTTCTCTCTCCGTATTTCTCTTTCTCCATCTCTCTTTCATCTGTCTATCTTTCTCTCTCCCCTTTTCTAACACTGTTTTCTTTCTCTATGTCTCTCTCTCTCCCTGTCTCTCTCTCTCTCCCTGTCTCTCTCTCTCCCTGTCTCTCTCACTCTCCCTGTCTCTCTCTCTCCCTGTCTCTCTCACTCTCCCTGTCTCTCTCACTCCCTGTCTCTCTCTCCTGTCTCTCTCTCCCTGTCTCTCTCTCCCTGTCTCTCTCTCCCTGTCTCTCTCTCCCTGTCTCTCTCTCTCTCCTGTCTCTCTCTCTCCCCTGTCTCTCTCTCTCTCCCTGTCTCTCTCTCTCCTGTCTCTCTCTCTCCCTGTCTCTCTCTCTCTCCCTGTCTCTCACTCTCCCTGTCTCTCTCACTCTCCCTGTCTCTCTCTCTCTCTCTCTCTCTCCCTGTCTCTCTCTCTCCCCTGTCTCTCTCACTCTCCTGTCTCTCTCCTCTCCTGTCTCTCTCTCTCTCTCCCTGTCTCTCTCTCTCTCCTGTCTCTCTCTCCTGTCTCTCTCTCCCTGTCTCTCTCACTCTCCCTGTCTCTCTCTCTCCTGTCTCTCTCTCTCTCCCTGTCTCTCTCTCCCTGTCTCTCTCCTGTCTCTCTCCTCTCCTGTCTCTCTCTCTCTCTCCCTGTCTCTCTCCCACTCTCCTGTCTCTCTCTCTCCCTCTCTCTCCCTGTCTCTCTCTCTCTCCCTGTCTCTCTCTCTCTCTCCCTGTCTCTCTCACTCTCCCTGTCTCTCTCTCTCTCTCCCGTCTCTCTCAGGGTCTCTCTCTCCTGTCTCTCTCTCTCCCTGTCTCTCTCTGTCTCTCCTTGTCTCTCTCTCTCTCTCCCTGTCTCTCTCTCTCCCTGTCTCCCACTCTCCTTGTCTCTCTCCTCTCCTGTCTCTCTCACTCTCCTGTCTCTCTCTCCTCTCCATGTCTCTCTTTCTCTCCCCCAGATGAAACAGTCAACCCTCCTGTCTCTCTCTCTCCCTGTCTCTCCTTGTCCTCCCATGTCTCTCTCACTCTCCTGTCTCTCCCTTCCTGTCTCTCTCACTCTCCATCCACTCTCCTGTGCTCCTCTCCCTGTCTCTTCTCAGTGGAACTCCTCTCTGTAGGTCTCCTCCTTCCTGTCTCTCTCTCTCTTCTCATGTCTCCCTCTGTCCCTGTCTCTCTCTCTGTCTCTCTCTCCTCAACTGTCTGCCTCTCTTCCCCTCCATCTCTTCTCACTCATGCTGGTCATCTTATCCATCTCTCTCTCTGTCTCTCCTCTCTCCTCTCCCTGTCTCTCTCACTTCTCCAGGATGTCTTCCCCCCTGTCCTGAACTCCTCCTGTCTCTCTCCACTCCCTGTCTCTTCTCTTCATGTCTCTTCTCCTACTCCCTGTCTTCTTCTCCCTGTCTCTCTCTCTCTCTCCTGTCTCTTTTCTCCTGTCCCTCTCTGTACTCTCCCTGTCTCTCTCTGGGATCTCAAGTCTCTTCTCTCTCTGTCCCCTCCTCACTCTCCTTGTCTCTCTCTCTCTCTTGTCTCTCTCAATCTCCCTGATTTCTCTGTCCCTCCTGTCTCTCTCTCTCTCCCTGTCTCTCTCTCTCTCCTCTCTCTCAGGTCTCTCTCCATGTCTCTCCTCCCTCTCCCTCTCTGTCTCTCTCTCTCTCCCTCTCTCTCTCTCTCCCTTGTCTGTCTCCCTCCTCTCCCTGTCTCTCTCTCTCTTCTCTCACTTCTCTCTGTCTCTCTCCTCTCTCTCTCTCTCTCTCTCTCCCTGTCTCTCTGTCTCTCTCTCCCTGTCTCTCTCTCACTCTCCCCTGTCTCTCTCCCTGTCTTCTCCCCTGTCTCTCTCTCTCTCCCTGTCTCTCTCTCTCTCTGTCTCTCTCTCTCTCCTTGTCTCTCTCTCTCTCCTGTCTCTCTCCCTGTCTCTCTCTGTCCCTCTCTCTCTCTCCCTGTCTCTCTCTCTCTCTCCTGTCTCTCTCTCACTCTCCCTCACTCTCTCTGTTCTCCCCTGTCTCTCTCCCTCTCCCTGTCTGTCTCTCTCTCTCTCCCTGTCTCTCTTCTCTCTCTCTCCTGTCTCTCTCTCCTCCCTGTCTCCTCTCTCTTGTCTCTCTCTCTCTCTCTCCCTGTCTCTCTCTCTCTCTCTCTCCCCTGATTCTCTCTCTCTCTCCTGTCTCTCTCTCCCTGTCTCCCTCTCTCTCTTGTCTCTCTCTCTTCTCTCTCCTGTCTCTCCTTCTGTCTCTCTCTCTCTCCTGTCTCCTCTCTCTCTCCCTGTCTCTCTTCCCTGTCTCTCTCTCTCTCCCTGTCTCTCTCTCTCTCCTGTCTCTCTCTCTCTCCCTGTCTCTCTCTCTCTCCTCTCCCTCTCTCTCTGTCTCTCCCTGTCTCTCTCCTCTCCTGTCTCTCTCTCTGTCTCTCCCTGTCTCTCTCTCTCTCCCTGTATCTCTCTCTCCTGTCTCTCTCTCTCCCTGTCTCTCTCTCCCTGTCTCTCCTCTCTCTCCCTGTCTCTCTCTCCCTGTC